>NC_056728.1:1238661764-1238801764 GCF_019279795.1 Protopterus annectens
AACCTTTCAGTTCTTGGGTACTTCAGACCTGAGCTATTAATATTTGGTTCCATGTAGTGCTAGGCCCTGATTATTATACCCTGCAGGACTAGAAGGTGCAGTATTTATAGTCTGGAAGAGGGCAGTTAGAATTTCACTTCATGGAAATTAGTCGAATAGGGTAAAAGCAGCCACCTAGAGGTAAGATTATGCATAAAATCATGACTAAAGTAAAAGCTCATGGTATTTAATGAACTCTGTATAATGCAGTACCATTGAAAGTATAGACTAATTGTAGATATTTTTAGGTGGGCATACAGATTATTTAATTCATTGTCTTGGCAACTAGAGTAATAAGAGTGCATGTTTTGTGCACGTGATCGGCTTAGACATGAGAAGACAATTTAGCTCACACTCCATTTCTGATTTGTTGTAACAACAATATGGAATTAATTTCATATTTTCAGTTTTTCACTAATGTTTTTCAGTAGCTCAAGTCTGTATATTCTGTATCGATGGTTTCAGTGTGCATTTGTATAAAATCATGCACATACCATTTTGCTTCTTAATGCCAAGGATAATATTTTTAAGGCTTTACTATTAATATGCAGTTATTTCTAATATTCATAACATGTAAATCAGCAAATTGCATAGCCCATGATATGCACATTACCCACCTACTTCTTCTATATTTTTCAATTAATGCCTTACATGTACATGCCTGCAAACTTACTGTCTTGCTTCCTATCCAATTACTATATTTTCTAAGTAAATACAACACAATACTGCATATTTCCATAACATTTCAGTCTTCGATACCTTATAGAATATGCATTGCATCTTGTCTGTTTCACTGTACACAATACAAACAGGAATTGCAGTACAAAGTGAGATAAAAGCAGGCTTGCAGTATGTTTAGAGAGAAAGGGAAGGGACAGAAATCGATAGACGTAAGGAAGTGAGTGAAGAAGGGAAAGTACGGAGATGTAAGGTATAAACAGGTATTTGTTCACATTTACACATATAGTTTATCCTGATGGTGAACAAGAACAGATCCAGCTTTTGGCTAGGAAGTCTTTCAGAATGGTTTTGAAAGATGGGAGGGAGGATATTGACCTAAAGGACAGAGATCAGGAGTTAGGCCTTAGCAACGTGGTTAGAGTACAGATAATGCCCAGCAGATCTGATAGGTTTGTGGACAGACAGGAGTTTTTGTTCACTGGATCATAATGACCACCTAGGAACATAGTTGTGTAGAATGTTATTTAGTGCTGGACAAGCAGAAGGATTCTAGATAATTTTATAAACGGTAGGAAGCTGTGGATATGTTAACTGATGGGGTAATTCTAACCGATTTATGCTTTTTAGTGCTATACAGTGGTGGGTTCTGAAAGGGGTATTTGCTGCACATTTAACAACTTTGTTGTAGTATTGTTCACAGTTTGATTTTTGTGATACCTGAAGGCTAGTAAGGATGAGAGCACCATAAAGGAGTGTGGGGAGGTGATAAGTAGTGGAAGTGTGGCTTTAGTTATGTTGGTGAGAAAGTTTTTGTCCCTATAAAGCATCCCTAGTTTTTGATGTTTTTCTTATGCAGTTTTGTATATGCAAGTCAAATTTAAGACAATCATCCACTATTATCCTTAATAATTTGCTATGAGAACTGACTTCAATGGTTGTATTATCAAGAGAGAGGACTTTAATTTTTTTTTCTTGGGAGAGGAATTTGGGAAAAAATGTAGTAGTTTTATTTTAGGGTTGAGCGTGAGTTGTGAGTTACAAAACCATGTTTCTGTTGCTGTTGAATTTTCTTAAGTAATTGTCAGATGTGCAAATGACTGTAGAGTCATCTGCATACTTTGTTAGGGAGTCTTGTGGTGTGGATATATGGAGGGTATTGCTAAGAATGTTAAAGAGGGGAGAAAAGAGCCTTGTGGTACACCAGTAATGACTAGGAGGTATGAGACAGCATGGAGTGTTATTTCACTGACTGATGCCTGTTGGATAAATAGCTTTTGAACTATAGAAGGCTGGGCTGAGATAGATGTAATGAGGACATTTAAAGTAGAAGTTTGCTGTGACAAACTGTATCAAAGGCTTTAGACAAGTCTAGAAATAAGGAGACCAGTTTTTGTTATCTCTAGCTTTATTGACAGCATCTATATAGGTTAGAAACTACAGTGATAGTACTATGGGAAGGCAGGAGCCATGATGTGTGGGGAGATAGGAGTTCTTCCTGCAGGAGATAGAATTGTTTTGGAATACATTTTCTAGTATTTTGGTGATGGGGATAAGATTGCTATAGGCCTAAAGTTATTAATGTCTGTTGAATTTCCTCATTTATGCAGAGGGATAATGTGTCACTTTTTCCATAGAGAGAGAGAGAGAGAGAGAGACAGAGAGATGGAATGTGGGATTCCTGAACTGATATATTTATAAGGATTGAGACAGGATAGGCAATGCTATTGGTTGAGATTTAAGGTATTCACCTGGAAGGTCATCAGCTGAAGTAGAGCATGGCTGAGTTTGTTTAAAAGTGGTTTTATATATGATGTGGGCACAGGTTTGAAGGTGAAAAAAGATGTGGTGATATGTGGCTGCTGGGCAGGGTTAGGATTATATGTTGGGGAATACTTGGTTAGAGATGCTACACTATCTATGAAAAGAGCTGAGTTGTATTACAGATTTTGAGTGATGAGTTATTGGGAGAGGGGTTAGGGTTGAATTTATGGCCAGGATGCAAGATTTGTTTAATGGCTTTCCTGAATTCTTTAGGATTGTGTTTACTATTGTTCTAAAAGTTATAGTGTAGCTTTTTTGTCTTCATTAATTTGTTTTTTTAGTATGATTGCAAAGCATTCTGAAGTTTTAAAGATATTGTAGTGTTTTATATGTTTGCAATTCTTTCCACGCTTTTTCCCTATCCTGTACTAACATTCTACTCTTTCTAGTTAGCCAAATTGCATTATTTGTTTTTAGTCCCTTCCTTCCAGGAGGCATAAGGCTGTTTAGGATATTCACGAAAGTTGTACTAAATTCAGTTACAGCATCATCTAAGGGGAAGATGTTTAGGAAGTTCCAGTTAGTAGATGATAGGTTGGTAATGAACATTTCTGTGTTAAACTTGGAAAGGTCACATGTTGTTTTATAAATATGCTGTTAAAGTGTATGTATGAAATGTGAGACATGAGACAGTGCCAGACTAGGGTCAAGCTCAACAGGGTCTTCTTTCCCTGCTGATTTTGTCAAGCTCATTCCCCAGACTGTGATCTCACTAGATAGTAGATAGGGACAATGGGAATCTCATTCATCCATTCATGCACGTAACTAATTAGATGATGAGGCATTTGGTTATTTTAAGAAAGTCATAGTTACTCCCGCTGTTTACCTGTGCTTCACTGAATTTCTCACTTTAACATTCAGAGCACTGGACAGAATTCACATAGTGTCAACACCCATCTTGGGCCTTAGCAATGCTTTGTTTTAATTAAACAGTCAGATTCCCCCGGTCTGCCCCAATTCTAAATCATCTGCAAGCTGCTGGACAATGTAAGACGATGGTTGGGACCAGCACCCACCACAGCTGGGGCGATCCACAGGAAGGACCCTGCATGCATCCAGAGTTGCCACAGCCATCCCTCTGGGGGGTGGGGGGGTGAGAAAGTGAAGCCTAGTCCAACCATGGCATGCTCCCAGCAGCAGTTCATGCCAGAGCCTGACCAACCCAGCACTTAGAACCAATCCTTTTCCCAAAGTTACAGATCTGGCTTGCCAGCTTCCCTTACCTACATTATTGTAACATACCAAAGGCTTTTCACCAGAGGCTATCTAGTTTTTAATTTCACCTAGTCTTTTGGGTTTCTAATACCATGACAGGAATGGACCCCATTCCAAAGTGAAAGCATGATTAAAGTTCATGAATTTAGTATTTCACTCTTTGATGTCAGCCAAAAGTGCTCTTTGCAATGTGCCCAGTAATGAATCCTTCTGCAGTTCGTACAGGGTTACATGGATTGGTAACATATCTAAATATGATTGTAAATTCTTTTTTATAAGACCCATTGCTCCTACTACTATTGGAACTGTCTGGGAATCTTTCTTCTACATTGCTCTCATTTCTGCCTACAGATCCTGGTATTTTATGACTTTGTGTCTCTGTACACAAGACACTATAGTCACTGGGTGTGGCAATTTCAATGATCAATGCTACTTTTGTCTTCTTTTATTGGACCACTATATCTGGTTTTCTAGTCTCTATCTTTTGAACTGTTGGTAATGGGTTATTCCATGTGAAATAAACTTGATTATTTTCTATGATGTCTTGTGGCTCATGTTCCCAGTGTTTTCAGCCACTTTGATACCATAATGTTTGCACAATCCCCAGTGCAACAGTCTAGTTGTATAGATTAGGAGATGATCACTGACAATGTACCTAAAGTGGTATATTTGCAAGGGTTTGATACTAGGATCCAATCTAATAGGGAATTTTATTTTTTGCTGTACTGTGTAGGAATATTAATTATTTGTGTGAATCCAAAGTGTACCCTCAGGTCAAAACTGGTTTGCCTGCTTAAATGGTCACAAAGCAGTTGAATAAGTGTTCCTATGACACAATAGATGAAGTCTCTGGAGTAGTGGCCACAGGATTTGCAATGAACAGGCGCTCCTGGCTTAAGTTACAGAGTCTCTTGGAGAATATTAAATCCCAGATTCTCAAATGGTCCTTTGGAAAAAATGTCCTTTTTGGTAATTGCTCAGCTGAGCCCTTTGAGCATTTAGGAGAAAGAGATACGTTAATACAGGTAGTAAAGCAGCTTTTCTATCACCATTCCCTAAATATAACATTAACAATTCATCTGTTCAGGGACCTTTCTGCAGAAAACCTTTCAAGCAAGTTCACCAGCAATCAGATAAATGGTAGTATAAAAGGAAATGGCAGAGGGAACCCCAAGAGAAAGGGGAATGGTTCCCAAGGCTCTTCCCAGTCTGAAAAGAGTGCATGATTACCTAAGCACTCTTTTCTCTCCCTCCCCTTCCCATGTCAGCCATTTTCTCAAAATAGCATGCAAGCTGTCTCTTTCCTTCTGGACACAAATAACAATGGAATCTTGAGTACTAAGAATAATTTAAATGGGCTACAAATGGCAGTGGTATTCCATCTCTACAGTGTTAAGAATTCCAAAATATGTGATGCCTCTTGGACACCTCTGCCATCATGGCTTATCTCCATTCAGAGAAAGTTTCATTTTACCTTCAACAGTTCTTACAGTTGGCTCACCAGTCCATTACTGTAACAAAATAGTTTCTTAGATTTTATGGCTACATGACATCAACTATTCTTATGGTCCCTTTAACCAGGCATATGAGAAAGATCCAACAGTTCCTCAAATCTTTTTGGGCTCAGCACCAGCACCTGCATGTCCTTTCTTGTTCCACTTGTGTGCATCAAGAAGCAGCTCCTGTGATGGGTAAATCAGATTCAAGTAAATCTTGGTCATCCTCTTATTTCTCCCATGCTTAATCAGCTTCTAACAAAAGGTGCCTTAGGCTTTGACTGGGAATCAGTTTCCAAAGGCAATAAAGTTCAAGGGATTTGGTATCTCCACTTTAAAAAGAAATGCATCAACCTCAATTAAATTATAAAAAGCATTAAAATCTTGAATGAGCTATGGACTCCTGGACCACTGTTCTTCATCAGAGATAATTCCACAACAATGTGATACATAAACAAACAAGGGGAAATGAGATCTTACTTCCTGTGCAGATTAACCATGTTTGACTGGGAGATGGCATCTTAGCAAAACTTCTCCCTTCAAGCAACCTATGCAATTTAAGAGCAGAACATTATAGCAGGCACACTGAATCAAATCCAGGCAGACCCCCAGGAATGGAAGTTTCACCCATATGACTTCCAGTAGACCTTCTGCCTGTAAGGAACTCTCCAACTAGATCTGTTTGCTTCCATTCACAACAGACAATAACAGAAGTATTGTACCAGGACTCATTCCAAAGAGGCACAAAAACAGATGCTTTTTCTTTCCTATAGTTAGGAATGTTGCCCCCTTTGTTTTCTAGAGTTAAATCAGGATGTGATAGATCTATTATGCAGTGTCTTCTAGTCTGTGATCCTTCATCCTCCACTCCATCTAAGTTTTGGCAATAGCCATATAACTTTATTCAACTGCAACAGTGATCTAATGATTGACATAGCAGAGGTGTGTAAGTTAACTATTTCTTTTTTTTCTTTTTTTATTTAATTTTAAAACAATAGATAAACAAGTCAATTATTAAACAAACAAATAACTATTTACATAAGTCCACAGATGATCAATACATCAAAGTTATACATATCAGAAATAATTAAAATTTTTCAAGTAAGTCTTTTAAGTTTAAGCTAAGATTTATATGAATGTGCAATATTAGACGTTCTTATCTTATAGTATGTAATTCACTACTGCAAACAGTTTTTGCAATAGCAATATATTAAACCCTAGAGGGTGTAACTTTACTTTTCCATTTTTTTTTAATTATTTTCTGGCTATAGCAAGAATTGACCAAAAAAGAAGCACTTAGGATTTTGAAATTATCTTAGGAATTGAAACATTAACTAAAACTTAAGATTTAGAAATATTACATCTATCGGACTATAGAGCTTGAATGAACTTCTTAATTTATTTCTAAAAAGGGGAGATTACTTCACATTCATATACAATATGTGTCCAATTAGCTATTATTTCAGAAACACATCTCCAGAATGTAATTCTATTTGATTTATGCATAATTATAATTTTGTTAGGAGTGACAAAAACTCTGTGTAAAAATTTCCAAGTGAAAATTTTCCAATATAATGAAGATGTGGGTTTTATCTGTAGATTTTAATAATATTTTCTTATATTCTTCAGGGAAATCTTCATTATTAATTTTAAGGAATAGTTCCAATAGGAATTGTCTAAATTTATAAAATCTAACTTAAGAATTTTATAAATTTGTGACAGATATAATTTATTTTTATTGCATTATTATTGATATTTATTAAGAATTCCAATAATTTGGGAAATTATTTCTTATCTAGATTAAATATCTTATTTATCTCTGTGTTCACAAAGTCTCTTAAGTATTTGTAAAAATAACCAATTATCAGAATGTTGATTGCATTTGGAACTTACATTTTTAGCAGTATATATATATGTATATATATACATATATATATATATATATATATATATAAATATATATATATATATATATATATATATATATATATATATATATATATATATATATATATATATATCTGTACCATTTAAGAACTGATGCCAACAAATTAAATTACTTTGCTGTTTCAGTATTAGCATTTCTTTGAAGTTATGATTTTCTAAGCAGTCATTTGTATATGCAGTTGGAAACAGAAAATATTATGCTATGGTTAGAATATGTGAACATTTGGAAAGAGGAAATTATGTTATTTAAATAGGTAATTTGAGAAGATGGTATAACTACATTTTACCCAAAAATCTTTTAATAACTAGATAAAACTATTATGGACTATTTGTTTATGACTGGTTGTGATATATTTATTATTTACTAATAATATTACTTGATATACGTGTTTCTATTTTGAATCATGAGATGAATTTATCCACAATGCAATCCTATGCCAGCATTATCACAGCCTTTTCTGTGCCAGTTAAAGGAAACTCTTGGTTTATTAGGATGCAAAAAAAAAATAAGAATATTATTTATCTTCATCATTTTTTTTGGTAGACATAGTACTAAAAATTGTAAGACAAACATTTTAGAGAGAATTACCATTCTAATAAGCATTAATTATTCTTCCGTGGTAAAGAAGAATTTGTTCCAGTTTGTGATTAAACTAAAAATGTTATCAACAACCTGTTGAAAGTTTGCTTGTATCATTTCTTTACTATTAGATATAATGGTTACACCAAGGTAATTCATTTGATTGCTATTCCAACTGAGGTTAGAATATATTTTGTGTGATTTTTAAATTATTTTATTAGTTAATAATGTAATTGTTTTAGTATGATTAAATCTTAAGTTTGAGAATTCTTCAAACTGACTCATAGAACTAATTATATGTTCTAATGAATTTTCTATATTTCTTATTGTTAGTAAAATATCATCAGCAAAGACATGAATCTTTAGTTCGAAATCTTATTTTATTTTTATATCATTAATGTTCTTATTGTATCTAATACTATTAGTAAAGGGTTCTATAGCTAATTCAAAAAGTAAAGGTGACAATTAACAGCCTTGTTTTGTGCCTTTTTGTAATTTAAATGAATTTGAAAGAATGGAAACTATTTTAACCAAAGCACAAGAGTTACGGTATAACTTAGAAATTAATACAATTATCTCAGGTGAAAAAATATATATTTTAAGTGTTTTAAACAGGTAAGACCAATTCATTGAGTTTCTACTAAGACCTCAAATTAACCTGACTAAACACCCTAACTGCCATCTAATAGGGAACAAAATAAATTTTAACCCTCAGGATTTCATATCCACCACTGAACTTTGCAACTGGTCACCACTAAAGTGCCTTCCCCTAGAAGAGGCTGTAAAATATCTTAAATTCCATAAGTATCTTGAACATACAAGCCCCTCCCAGAACTATAAGAATAAAAGCTAACTTTGCCCCATGTCTAAGCAAGGAAATCACAGCACTGCTAAAATCAAGAGACAAAGCCTGGGAACAATACCACAATACTAAAACTGAACCTGCTAAACAGGCATACAGTGAGCTTAGCAATAAGGCAAAAAAGACTAATTAAAGAAGACAAGATTAACTACTATCATAAAATCAAACCAAACACCAAAACAACCCACAAAATCAGCTATTAACAACATACTCCTACAGGGGAATGCTAGCACACCATCCCCATCTACTAGTAACAGTCCAATAGCATAGCCACCCAATTCAATAAATACTTCACTGAAACTATTTTATCTCCCTCTAATAACTGCAGCTCCACTTCTATGCCTGCCATTCCTACATTATATAATAACAATACCACCTTTTCCATATAACCTGTCTCAACTGATGTGATTAAAAAACTGCCCCAAAAAATAAAATCCACTACCATTGCAGCTGACAAACTACCAGCAGACTATCTAAGAGTTGCTGCTGATGAAATCACTCACCCCATATACATCCTTATTAGCAGATCTATCTGAGAACACCCAGTCCCTGCTATCTGGAAAATTTCCCATATTTTTCCATTACAGAAAGGAGGTCATTTCAAAGAACTGTGCAATTACTGGCCAATCACTATCCTATAACTGTTGTCCATGATTTTTGAGAGATGTATACACACACACAAATCATGGACTACTTGCTTAATACCAAACTTCTATCAAATACTTAACATGGTTTCGTCCCTTTCACAGTACTATATCTTCTCTAATGTCTTTCACTAATACAGTTAATCTTCATAGGAGCAATGGTAAATATGTATCTTCTATCTTTCTCGAGCTTTCAAAAGCCTTTCATATGGTCTCACATAATAAACTGATTAGTGTACTATCTGATCTGACTCTAAGCCAGAATACTGTTGCATGGTTCCAAGACTACCTAACTGGTTACCAGCAAGCTGCTCTTTGGCAACAAAGCCTTGCTCCCCTTCTACCTGTTACCATAGGGGTTCCTCAGGCATCTGTCCTGGGTCCCCTGGTCTTTACACTATTTACCAACAATCTCCACACCTCAACACTGAATGCTTCCGTCGTTCAGTATGCAGATGACAGCATGCTAATATGTGCTGCTCCATCTTTATAACAACTACAATTAATAATAAGACTCTTTCTCAAAAGTGGAGGTGTGGCTGACTAACTCACAACTAATTCTAAACCCTACCAAAACAAAATGTATGATTTTCAGCCTAAAAGATTAAATTTATCCCTCCCCTCATTCAATATCCTGTCCAATAATAACATCATAATTGCACCTGTAACCCACACTAAGCTTTAGGGAGTAGTAATTGAGAGTAGCATGAGATGTGATATCCATATTTCATAGACCATAAATAAAATGCACAAAAAACTTGGTACTCTATACAGAAATAAGAAGTATCTCACTAATTACACAAAATCAACTATTGCATAAGCTCATCTTATCTCAACTCTCCTGTATGCCTCATCAATACTCTCTAACCTAAAGAAATTAGATTTAGCAAAAATAGACTCATGTTATAACAAAATTACTAGGTTTTCCACAGATTCTCCTTTCTGGTCACATCACTGCTTAGCACTCAAACAACTGAACTGCTTAGAACTTCACAACTCCTACTTTATAACCAACTTACTATGGCCCCAGAAAATTCTTAACCAATCAGAGAAAACCCCTGCCCTCCAAAATCTACTACTTCCCTACTCAAGTAATCAAGTTCTTCGCTCTAGTAATAAATCTATACTGAAAGTAACCAAAGCCAATAATGCAGCAGCAGACTCCTTCTTTTCAAACTATATAGCTACAATCTGGAAAAAAATGCCTACAGATATAATAACTACTACTAACCTGTCCCATTACAAAAAGGTACTTAAAGCCCAGTTATCAAAAACAAGGCTTTGCTTATATATTGTTCCTGGCTGGATCATCTTTCTTTTCCCCAAAACCAAAGCATTATTTTTCCAACTATGTTGGTAAGGTACACGTATTGAAAAAAAATTCATAGGTTCATAGGTTCATAGGTGTGTACTAGGCTAATGGCCTTGGGACCTTTACAAGCCTAGCCATAGGATTATCCTGGCATTGTGCCAACCAACCTTAGTTCCCAGTGTCTCTGTTGAGTAGAGCCACTGGAGTTATTCCCAGGGTGAATTTTCTATTTCCCATCCACTCATCAAGATTTCTCTTGAAGAGGGTCAGCGAGGTGATCTGCTTGAAATGTATGGGAAGTCTATTCCATAGCATGGTCAGTCTCTGGGTTATAAACCTGTCCCTCAAGCTTGTTCTGTTGATTGTGGTAATGAGGTTGAGGTCTCTGGAATGTGTAGTGCGGAGGGATTGGGATTTCTTTAGATGTAGCATTTCTAACAGAGCTGGGTCAGATGTGGCTTTGTAAGTCAAGCAGAGATTGCCTCTAAGAAGGCAATATGAGACAAAGAATAGTTGGCGTTTTTTGAGTCTGTCCATATAGGAGAAGTGTTTAAGGCCTAGGATCCTCTTTGTGAGGTACTTTTGTGGCCTCTCCAGTTGCTGCAGGTGTCTAGTGAGGTACATGCCAAATGGGGCATTGTACTCGATGACTGGCCTAATGAGGGAAGAGTATAGGGAGACAATGAACTCTTTCTTCCTGGATGTAAAACCCTTAGTAATGAGATGTGCCACATAGGAGGACTTTCTGACCACAGTGGCAATGTGGTGATCAAAAGAGAGGTTGCTGTCAACCTGTGTTCCCAGATCTCTTATAACGTCCTTCTGTGTTCAGTGGACTACCATTGATATGGTAATTCATGGGAACTGGGTTTTTCCCAAAGGGGATGATGACACATTTTTTGGCATTGAGCTTAAGGCCATGGTTCTGACACCAGTCGTTGGTCTCAGTGAGGCCATTCTGTAGGATGGCAACATCACATGGGGGATTTAATAATAGCACCCAACTTGAAATTGTCTGTGAACTTTGTCAGCCAGAGTCCCTTCATGTTGGCCTGGACTTCAGACAAGTAGATACCAAACAGGAGAGGACCCCAGGACCAAACCCTGTGGGACTCCACTTGTGACTAGCCGACAGTCTCACTTGGAGACAGCTACTTTCACACTGTGGGTTCTATCTGTGAGCCAGTTTGCAACCCACCTAGTAATATAGGGGTTGATGCCTAGCTTAATGATTTTTTTATGATTCCTGAGTGGGGAATGGTATCAAACGCCTTGGCCAGATTAAGGTAGGCTGTATGAATCACCTTGCCTTCATTTACAGCTCTGGTGACTGACTCAAAGAAGTCAACCAAGTTGAGCAGACATGCTCTACCTTTCACAAAACCAAACTGTGTGGGATCCAAAGTTTGGAGATTCCCTATATCCTTGTTTATTAGGTCCATGATGATGTGTTCCATAACTTTGCACATCAGACTCGTGTGGCTAATCGTGCAATAGTTCCCAGGGTCTGTAGTCGATCCTCCTTTGTGGAGAGGGATGACTGTAGCAGTATGCCATTCAGTAGGGACAAAGCCTGAGGTGAGGTTGTGATTGAACAGGGCACACAGGTGAGGTGCCAGTTCACACTGTAGTTCATGTAGAACACAGCCAAGGATATTGTCAGGTCCCATAGAAGCTGTATTCTTGGCCTTGGACAGTGCTGTTTTAACCTGTGCAGCAGTAATACTGGGTGCCTGGCAATCTACTGGTATTATGATTGGTCCTTTGGGGGGTAGAGAGGGGTAAAGTTGGCACTGAATCTGTTGGCCAGTATATTGGCAATATCTGTTGGCTCGGTATTGGAGGTACCATTGTGCAGTAGCTCAGAGCAAATCTGGGTATTGCGGGGGAGATTCTTTACATAACTATAGAAGGTCTTGTGGTTGTCTTTACTATCTGCTGCAATTCTGTTTTCATAGCTAGCTTTAGAGGATTTGATGAGGGATCTCAGCTTTTTGTTGAGCTGATAAGGGAGTTTTTCCAGTCTTGGGACTTCACCTTATTCCACATCAGTTTCCGCCTTCTGTTACTTACATGTATGTACTAGAAATATATAGATTTTCAACCTATAAACACATTCATACTCTCTTGCTTTGAATCTGTATATATGCTTAGTGTACTGAATGTATACTTTTATATATGTCATCCTGTAGACGTGCTTGGTACTTAAGATATTTTTATGCTATGTTAAATACAAAGCTGTGTACATCTCACTGTAACTTGTACTTGTAAATGTTGCCTTTCTCTGTTCTTATGTGGAGCTTCCTCTATGATATATTGTGGATCCTGTAGATGTGCTTGTTTTCAAATTTTTTTTTACTCTATGTTAAATGCATAAGTATTTACATTTCACTGTAACTTGTAATTGCAAATGTTTACATTTTTCGGTTTTATGCGGAACTTTTCTCTAAAGGCCTACTCTGAAAAAGGACATGTGTCTAGTCAGACTCTCCCAGTAAACAAATGAAAAATAATGTAAAATAAATAAATAAAAGCCTTATCTAAATCAAGACTAAAGAAAGTTATTTTTTATTTTTATTTGCATAGTCTATTATTGTATGTATTTTAATTATATTATCCTGTACTTGTCTATTTAAATAAACCCAGTTTGATCATTGTTAATTAGTTTAGATATAAGTAGATTAATTGTGTTAGCTAAAATGAACATGAACATCTTATAGACTTCATTAAAAAGTGAAATGGGTCTGTATGATGAACACTTTGTAAGATCCTTATCTTACAAAGTGTTTCACTTGAATGAAAGTTACTGTTTGTCATTTTTGCATTTAAGTTACCTGTAACACATTGCATTTAAGTTACCTGGCACTTGCTCACTAAAGCAATTATATAGGTCAGCGCTAAAAAATTAAAAGCACTACACCCTCACAAACTCCCCTTGAGTACCTTGTTCCCCACTGGCCCTTTTTTTTCAATTATAAAGGAATTCCCAATACTATTCTAGCATGTCCAAAGGTCAGTTGTCAATCTCTCTCTGGTCCAGCTGGTGAATCTGGGAATCTTGAGGCAATGTTACAACTGCCTCATGTACACAGACAACCCTCTCCTCCTCCCAGCAAATTCCAACACATGTGACAGATGCAACCATATAGCCAAACTGGAGGCTAAGCTCTCTCAACTCAGTAATGGCGTAACCAGTCAGGAGGAAAAGGAAACCACACTCACTACAATTCCAGTCTCACATACACCTACCACGACAGCAAACCAAACACATAAACACACAAAAACATACTCTGAGGCTCTAAATAAAAATCTGCCTAAGCAGCAGAGACCTCCAAAAAGACACCCAAGCAACCGCTACCCCAAAACAAAACACGTGCAACACATAGCTCACAAAGCCAGTGTGCCGAACAGTCACAGCCCTTAAGGCTAAACAACACACCTGATACACTTGTAATAGGTGACTCTATCGTCAGGCACACTGATGTCCCGCTCACCAGGCTGAACAAGGAGAAGGTCATGGTGAGCTGCCTGTCGGGCGCTAGGATCCGCCACATAACACAAGCACTCAGGTCACTCCAAGGCAAGTACAAATATGACTCAGTCATTGTCCATGCTGGTGTGAATGATCTGAGATGTACCTCCCTGGACTACATGAAAAGAGACATAGAGGAGCTCTCTGAGCATGTAGCCCAGGCCAGTATGACCCTGACCTTGAGTAGCATCTTACCTTCACCAAGAATGATGCCACAATATGAAGACAAGATGATCAATTTCAACAATTGGATGAAGTATTGGTGTCATTCAAAGGGGATCCAATGCCTGTCAGCCTGGGATGACATGCTCGACAAGCCACGATGCTTCGCTAGGGACAGCTTGCACCTATAACCCCTGGGCATTCGGATATTGGCAAAGGCTCCTGCTACCCCAATAGTGCCTTTTTTAGGCAAGGCTCAAAAGACAAACCCACCTCCATAGGTATCACAAGGGATAAGAAACTAAGAGTAATGCTACTCAATGCCAGAAGTCTAAACTTCAAGATGCATGCACTCGAAACTCTCCTTAGGATGGAGAACATTGATATCTGTGCAGTAACAGAAACCTGGTTCAAGGCTCCCGAGAGCACCCCAGCACTACCAGGTTATACCTCATACCATGCTTTTCGGCCCCAAAACTTGGACCGAACCATAAAAGGAGGGGGAGTATCAATATTCGTCAAAGATACCCACACCTCCAGGTTGGTAGCATAGCACAAAGCATCAGGGACTATCCATGTGCAACTAACAGTGGGTAAAACTGCCTTCCAGTTTATAGACTGCTACAGACCACCCTCCCAAACCCAGGAACTCCACTCGGCCTTCCTGAGAACACTGGAAAATATGAAGGTCTCTCCAAACACCATTATATTGGGTGACTTCAACTACCCAAACATAGACTGGGAGCATTACTCTAGTTCCAACACCCTAGCCCAAAGGTTCCTAGAATTTATAAACTCAAATGCTATGGAACAACTTGTTACCACTCCCACAAGAAGGGAAAACATACTGGACCTGATCATCACCAACATGGGGACTCTATGCTCCAGACCAGAAGTGTATCCCTCACTGGTAAGATCAGACCATAAACTAATCTCACTTGATATTCACATCTCGACCCCACCCCCTGCCCAGAAAACCACAGTGAAAAACTTCTCTAAAGCAAATTTCACACTCCTCAAAACCGAGGTGGAATCCTTCAAAGCCCCTGGGCCTGTGGAAAATACGGCCCAGACTGCAGAATCCTTTATAAATGCATTCTATGAACACCTTCAGGAATGCATTGATCATGCAATCCCAAATAAAACCAAGACCAAATCCTCCAAAGGCAGACGTCCTGTCTGGTGGACCCCAGCCATAAACAAACTATACAATAGAAGGAGGAAGCTACTACATGATAGAGCAAAATCCCAAAAAGGGAAGGCATCTCTGATCAGTTTTAGCAAAAAACTATGGGCACTCATAAAATCGTCTAAGGCCAGCTTCGAGAGAAAAATTGTACAGGACACTAAGGATAATCACAAGGCTTTCTTTAGTTGTGTTAGGAACCTGGGTGGGAATTCCCAGATATGCTCAGAATTAGTCCAAAATGACAAAAAATACACCGAACCCACAGACATTGCCAACATCCTAGCTGACAGGTTCAGCGCAAACTTCTCCACCCCTCCCCACCAAAAGGGCAAATATCTATCCCAGCAGAGTGCAGCCCCCCTGACATCTCAGATGCTCAAGTAAGAGCCGCCCTCTCCAAAGCAAAAAACACAGCATCAGTGGGACCAGATGGTGTCCCGGGCTGCGTCCTACATGAATTCCAAGAAGAGCTAAACCCAAACATAAAACTACTGTTCAATCTCAGCCTTACTACAGGATATGTACCCAAAGAGTGGCGTACAGCAACGGTGGTCCCTCTCCACAAAGGTGGTGCCTCAATGGATCCTGGAAACTATCGCCCCATAAGCCTGACTAGCTTGGTCTGCAAAGCTATGGAAAGGATCATCATGGACCTCATAAATAAAGATATCTGGGACCTACAGACACTGGATCCTACCCAGTTCAGCTTTGTTAAGGGCAGATCCTGCCTCTTAAACCTGGTCGATTTCTTTGAAACAGTCACCAAGGCCATTGACGAGGGGAAGGTGGTCCACACAGCCTACCTGGACCTCGCAAAAGCCTTCGATACAATAACCCACTTGGGCATTATATATAAGCTCACCAGCTTAAATATAAACCCCTATGTCACTAGATGGGTTGCAAACTAGCTCAAGGACAGAACCCACATGGTTAGAATTGCTGGAGCCATGTCAGACTCCAAACCAGTTACAAGTGGCATCCCACAAGGCTCAGTTCTGGGACCTCTCTTGTTCGGTATATATTTCTCGGAGGTACAGGCCAACACGGAAGGACTGTGGCTGACCAAGTTCGCAGATGACTGCAAACTGGGTGCCATAATTGACTCTCCAGCCAACACAAGCATCCTCAAAAAGGGCTTCATAGAAACAGACAACTGCTGCCATAGCCATGGCCTCAAGCTAAATGCCAAAAAGTGTATAGTCATCCCCTTTGGCAAAAACAAAGTGCCCACAAATTACCACATAAGTGGTAATCCATTAAGTACGGAAGAAGTAATTAGGGACCTGGGGACCCAAGTTGATAGCAATCTCTCATTTGACAACCACATGGCCAAAGTGGTTAGAAAAACATTTTATATAGCCCACCTAATCATGAACGGATTCACATCTAGATCAGGGGAGCTCATCGTGCCTCTTTACTCATCCCTCATCAGGCCCATAATTGAGTACAATGCCCCTTTTGGGATGTACCTTACCAGACACCTGCAGCAACTGGAAAGACCCCAAAAGTACCTCACCAAGAGGATCAAAGGGCTCAAACAGATGCCATATGCTGCCCGGTTAAAGAAACTCCAGCTCTACTCAGTGGCATACCGCCTGCTCAGAGGCGATCTGTGCCTGACGTATAAAGCCATGTCCAACCCGGAATTAATGGACATGCTGCACCTCAGAAAATCCAAATCCCATCGGGCTACGCACTCGAGAGACTTGAACCTCAGCACTGAAATAAATAGGACATGCTGGAGGGACAGATTCATAACCCAGAGGCTCCCTTCACTCTGGAATAAAATCCCAGTCCAGGTTAGGCAGAGTCCCTCATTGACTCTCTTCAAGAGGAATCTTGATGAGTGGATGGGGGATCGTAGGTTTACCCCGGGTATCACTTCTGTGTCACTGTTAGACAGAGGCACAGTATACTAACCTCAAAAAAGGGGCATAACAAAACTAATTTAAAATGGGTGGCGAAAGCCAAACACACTCTGGCTAGGCTTATAAATGTCCTAGGGAAGATAGCCTAGTATGAACCTATGAACCTATGATCCTATAGGTGATATAAGGAAATATTTCTATAGGGGGTTTTCAATAGCTGTTTTTATTTGTCTATGGACCTTATCTAATATTTTAAATGTATAATCCAGCACAATTTTATATAGTTCTGGTATAAGAATATCTAAGCCTTATTATTTTTTTAACTTTTTATTTCATGTTTTATTTCTGTTAAAGTGAATGGTCTATCATTTTTTTTATTTGTTCACGTGTTCTATTATTATTTATATTTTCCATTAGAAAATTTTTCAAGTATATCATCATTATCTAGGTTATTAGTATTATTAATGTTTTCATAAAATATTTTAAAGCCTTCAAGAATACCCTTAATATCTGTTCTTTCTTTTTTTATTATGTATGTGTTAGATTTTTTTATATAATTTAGCTTATTCATCTTCATTGATCTAAGAGCAAGTTTATGCAAGCATAAAGAGTTTACTGAATATGCCTGAAGTTTAAGTTTTTCCAGGTTTATTGAACCTTTATTATTTAGAATTACAACATATTTTGTATTTAAGTTTTTAAGTTCAGACTGACT
This sequence comes from Protopterus annectens, assembly GCF_019279795.1. Taxonomy (NCBI): domain Eukaryota; kingdom Metazoa; phylum Chordata; order Ceratodontiformes; family Protopteridae; genus Protopterus; species Protopterus annectens. The sequence continues at coordinate 1,238,679,828 of NC_056728.1, forward strand.
GATAATGTCATTTGGTTCTAGATTTAACTTTGTTGTGCCTTTTTGGCCTGTAGTATCTTCAATTATTTGTCCCATTTCTGTGTTTTGTTAATATACCAGCTTGTAACTATTTCATTTAACAGTTGGAAAACACTGGAACCACCACAATGCTTAAAATCAAACAATTCTTATTTAATTGAGTAAAAACAAGCGCTTTCACGCACAGTAATCGTGCGCTTCATCAGGTTACAAAATTTAAAACTTAAAACATTCCTTATATACAAAAAGTCAAAATATTAACAAACAATCAATCAAGCAGTTTAGGTCAAATCATTGAGTCAGCTTATTAGCTAGATAGGAAATACTGCCCATAAAAGGTAGAGCAGGAAACCATCAAAATGTTAACAAACAGTCAATCAGGCAATTAAGTCAAATCATTAAGACAGCTTATTAACTAGATAGGAAATACTGCCCATAAAAGGTAGAACAGGAAACCATACTGATATATCCATTTTCATTCAAAGTATATTATATGTATAAGGAAACTTTAAAGGTTATATTTAAAGTCTATTGACAAGCACTATTTTCCTAAATGTAACTACTTGTCATGACTATTATAAACTAATAACATTAAAGCAAGATAAGTGCTACATATGTCAACAATGAATCTTCTACTAGATATGTATAAGGAAATCTAACAACCATTTATAAAGCAGATAGGCAAGTAGAAGAAAAAAGGAAAAAACAAGTGAAAAACAGAAGAAAAAAGGGAAGAAAAATAAAATAATATGTGGAAAAAAGAACAGAAGGTAAAAGAAAAAATAATATAATAATGCCAACAGGCAAAAAGAAGAGAGAACAACAAAGGGGGGAGGGGGGGAGGAGGGAAAGGAAAAACAGTGAGGGGAAAGGTGGAGGTGTGATTTAAAGGGAAAGGGGGGGAAAAGGGGAAGGGAAATAAAAGGATAAGGGAAAAAGGATGGAAAAGAAACGAAAGGAAAGGTGTGCAGGGGAAAAAACAAGTGAAAAAGGGGATATGAAAGAATGAGTAGAAAAAAAGATAAAATAAAAAAGAGAAACCAGTAAATTATGGCAATGCAGGCCTAATATTAATGGTTGAATTTAGCCCTGGTGCCTTATGAGCTCTAAGTTTAAGGATCCATTTCAGCTCACTTAATTCAAGGGCTCCTGGGGAATCTCCCTCTCTTCTATTCAAATGCTGTATCTGTAATACCCTAAATCTGAATCCATGATTCGGATATGGTTGGCACTATTTCATTTAAGTAAGGCTTTTAATTCCACAGGACAATGTCAATTATTTTACCATTTATTTTATTTCTAGAATTTTTTTTATTTCTTTAATATACCAATCCTTGAATCCTTTTATTTTAGTAATGCATGCTGGTAATCTCCTGTGATGTATTAAACTGTCAGTTTTTAAAATAATATTAAAGATTATAGCACTATGGTCTGATAATGGACATGAAACTATTGAAACTTCTCTGATATGTGATAACAGATTGTTTGAGACAAAAATTTTATCAATATTTGTTTGTGTTCCATATTTATATGAATAATGGGTAAATTGAATTGACTTTGTTTTCCTTAGCTCATAAATAACCTTTAAATTTACAAAATTCACTAATTTGGCTGAAGTTGTGATTCTCAGATTTCTATCTGCAGTGGAATCTTTGTCTGATAAAATACAATTAAAATCACTAGCCATTATTACTTCACCTTTCATGTGAAAGGTGTCTAAATATTCTTTTTTTTTTTTTTTGCATCTTTAGCTCCAACCCCTGAAATCTAATAAGAGTTCACCAATATATATAGTTTTCTGTTCCACTTAGTTATAAAAATGCTTAACATACCATTTTTATCAACATAGTATCTTTTACTTTAGGCATTACTGGTAGGTTCTTCCATAAAATGAGGTTACCTCATCTTTTAGCTCAAAAGCGAGAACCTGCTAAAACCAAATAATTCTTTAATGAAATTTTATTTACATCTTTATTAAGTAAATGTGTTTCCTGTAGAAATACTATTTGAGCTTTGTGTAATTGCAAGTATTTGAACAGACTCCCCTCTTTTCTAGATTATTCAATATATTACTATTAATAGATAAGCATTTAAAATCAGATATTTATATATAGAGAGGGGAAAAAACACGGGTATAATAAAATCACATTTATGTACAAAACTTATTACATACTTAATATATAACAATATGAAATCCTTAGCTATGGACAAAACCTTGGAAAGAAATAAAAAATACAGAATGATATAAACCTAAAACATTGTACCATGGAATAACATATTCCTAGTTCATTGAAAAATATGAACAAACTACCTCTCAAATGCTCCATTAGACTAAAAAAGCTTGGCTCATGCTTCTGATTGATATTAATGTGTCTCATATTTTTATTATGCATCATCTTAGAAAAGCACATCAGTGAGTTATTATGAATAAGAAAAGTTAAACAGGTATTCAGAATCTTTATTATAAATTGGCCAAACTGAATATCTCTACAATCATATTTCCCTGTAACTCACATAATCTCTGTGGACTACTACAGGCAGGAAGTCGGATATTATTTTTATAATTATTAATTTATAGGTCAGATGATTTTATATTTTTTCTATTTTATTTACTACATGAAAAGTTCATAAATTTGTACCTGGTTAATTGTTTTTGTAGGCCATCCCAAAGTCAGCCAATTACTCCATGTAAGAATCAAACCCTGCACCTTGTGCCTATAAGGTGAACAACTTTACCACTATGCCAGCCTCCCACCCTTTTGGACAAATATATGTTCTTTAACTATATACATACATACTTATTTTGATGTCTTTCTATTTCTGTTTGTATACTATGTCTTGTACTACTACTGTATTGCTAGATTTTATATTTTAGCTATAATCCTAGTGTAGCGTATCATATAACAGAACATTTATATTTATCCTTATATATTCTATTTTAGTTATTTGACATTTGTTTATCAGGATAATCCAACTGGACTAGTAGTCCATTTTCAGCTGAGGCCTGGGGAGAAAATCTCTACAACAAACTAAACACATATAACAATATTTACTAGGAAAAACAAACAAAGTGTATAGAATAAACAGCACAATATCTAGGGGTGTCTAACTTGAAAATATAAAAAGCTCCACTACAAACTAAGCACATATAACAATATTTACTAGGTAAAACAAACAAAGTGTATAGAATAAACAGCACAATATCTAGGGGTGTCTAACTTGAAAATATAAAAAGCTCCAGTACAAACTAAGCACATATAACAATATTTACTAGGCAATACAAAGAAAGTGTATATAATAACCAGAGTACAATATCTAGGAGTGTCAGCTAGAAAATATAAAAACATTATGATCAGCATACAGTATTATGACACCACTACAGACAGCGGTATAATACAAAAATATGACATTCTGACAATCAATTGGAAATAGTGAAAGGACTTATGTGGAATGCAGAGATAAAGGAGCTACTTGAAATTAAGTGGGCAAGGTACAGAAAACTTGGGGAATGGAGGAGTATAGATGGGAGAGATAAGGGGGAACCCAAGAGAAGGGGAAAGTGGGAGTGGGAGTAGAAGATGAAGAGATTGGTATAGAGAGATAGAAAAAAAAAACAGATGTGATGTAGGAGAGCTAGAAGAATGGGATGTATGATCACCCCAGAAATGTGCAGGAGCACAGCCAGCTGTTGATTAAGTGTACACTGAGAAGTTGTTTAATCTTGGATGAGTTAGTGGTATTTAGGATGTGCTGAAGGGTGGAATTCCCGGTTCAGGATATTTGGTTGGAGAATAGAGAATCTCCATAGCTATTGTTGGATTTAGTGACTTTTAATAGGAGTTTATCAGATAATCTTAGGTTTCTATTATTACAGTATGGTTGTACCAGGTTTGGGAGTGCTGGGCATTTATCAGGATGATATATGATGGTAGGGGTAATAGTTGATTGTAAGATAAGACAATGGGTAGTTCAAGCCAGGTCTATATTATAACATTGAAGTCTAAAAACATCGAATGTTATAATATTGACCCCATCCAATCGAAACACCAGAAAATCGAACAGTCAGAATAGCGAATTTTTTTCCCAGGGAAAAATTTCACTGTTCCAACAAACATACACACAACTCAAGCACACCAAACTAAATAATCCACACACATGCACTTCACGAAACCGTACACTAAACCAGACATACACCACTAGCTACCCACTTACCTTAACCCAACCCTAACTCTAAGGTCCCTAACTATCGCAAACTTACCTTACCTGCTCCCTAACCCTAATTCACCTACCCCACCCTAACCCTCATGTCCACACAATCTCACATTTACCTGACCCGCGCCCTAACCCTAACTCACCTAACCCATGTCCAATCGCACACTCACCTTTATTCGCACACTTACCTTAACCCGGTCTGTAACCTTCACTCCACAGTTGAGGAAATAGCGAAGCTGCAGAAATGGCCCACTGAATACTTTTCCTAGGAAAGTACCTATTTCAAACGTTCACTCTACTGGGTTTGATATTATAACATTCAAAGTTTTTGAACTTCGATGTTATAATATAGATCCGTTCAAGCCACTTGAGTTTGTGAAGGGCAGCACACTGGTGGGATTTGTAAAGGGAGTCCATTGTGAATATGGCAATTTTGTTGTAGCCAGCCTCTAGTTTGTCTGTTTTATTTTTTTTTTTTGGCTTGTGAAGATGGGAGAGGCATCAATAAGGGTAGATAGTAGATGGAATCTGGCAATTCATTGTCTGGTAGTGTTGGTTAGGAATGGCTTGATTCTGTAGAGTAAGCCTAGTTTTATGTGGGCTTTTTTAATGACCAGTGCTAAGTGTTTATCAAATCTCAGGCAATTGTCAATGGTGACTCCAAGTAGTTTGGTTTGAGGGACAGGTTCAGTTTTGGTTCTGTTGGAAGAATATATAATAAATGAGGGAGTATGGTTTCGTGTTTTGTTATTGATGAGAAACATTAATTTAGTTTTGTTTGGATTGAGTATGAGTTGACAGTTAGACAGATAGTATTCTATGTCTAAGAAGGATTTTTCAGTTATTTTCTGCAGTTCTGGAAGGGAGGTTGTAGCGCAGAGGAGAGAAAAATCATCTACATATTGAACAATAGTAGCTAGGTGAGTAACAGTGTAGAGTTTGTAAGGATGGTAAACTGAACCTTGTGGAACGCCTATAGAGATGGGTAGCGATGTAGATAGTTAATTTTGCCACTTAACTGCTTGTTGTCAATTAGATAGATAGCTAGAAAACCATGACAGTGCTGATTGGGTTAGATTAATGGATGCAAGTTCATTTATGTGCTTTTGGTGGGCATTGGTGTTGAATGCCTTAGACATATCTAAGAAGATGGATGAAACCATTTTCTCCTTGTTGTGGTGCTGTATCTGGGTCAGAAACTGTGTTGGGAACTGGTTAGGAGGTTGTTTCTTTTTAGCTAGCCCAGGAGCTGTTGATGTATACATTTTTCAAGACTTTTGACTGGGGTGGGTAGCATGGCTATTGGTCTATAGTTTTAGAAATCTATTGAGGTGCCACCTCTATGCAGAGGGGATGATATAAGTTATCTTCCAGAGCTTGGGGATATATTGCTCAGTAATAGATCAGTTTATCAAGAGAGAGAGAGATGGGCTAAGAAATAGCATCTGCTGCTAGCTTGATATACTCAGTAGGAAGTAAATCTGCTGTGAGGGCTGTGCGCTTCAGTTTATTTAGTAGATGTGTGAGGTGCTAGTTTGGACAGATCTGATATAAAAGGAGTTGGAATTTGTTTCTGCTACAGTAGGGATAAACAAGGGAGTATTGTTATTTTTTTACTAGAGATAGCATGGAGTTGATGAAGTGGGTAACTATGCTGTCTGTAGTGTTTGTTGTGGTGGGGATTGGCGTTGAGGATTGTCCTGGTTGTAAAAGTTTTTTATACCTCTCCAGAATTTGGGGGGCTTGCTATGGTGCTGTAGTTGAATGTTAACATAGTATATTTTTTATTATTCTTGATATGTTTCTTGGATATGTTTCTTAGTTGCTGGAAGTTGAGAAGGGAGGCTTGGCTTTTGTTGTACTGATGTTGGACCAGGCTATGTCTCTCTGTTTGAGAAACTGTTCGCTTTCTTTAGTTAGCCAGGGAGCATGTCTTAATTTAACTCGAATCATCCTAAGAGGTGATAGACTGTTTAGTACATCGAGGAACTTGTTATTAAAGTATTTTATTAAAGTATTGAACAGCAGAATCTAAGTGAAGATGTTTAAGGGGGCACCAGTCACAATGTAACAGGAGAGATTTAAAGAGATCAGATGAATTTTTTTTGTTGCAAACTTGTTTGTAAATGGCATTTTTTGAGAGACATAGGCAATGCCTTACTAGGTAAGTGGGAAGGAAAGGTGATCTCTAAGGTGTTAGGAAGGCAGCCTGAGAGTAAAACAGTGAGGGTTTATTGGTTAGGATTCAGTCTGGAATTGTTTATCTGTTACTGTGCTTGTCTATCCTGGTAGGTGATAGTAGTGTTTGGGTGAAACTATGGAGCTTAATAAAGTTGGAGGGGTTGTCTGAATAGCAAGTATACCAGTCTATATTGAAATCCCCAATTATTATAGTTTTCTGGTTAAATGTAGAGGAGGATGAATAAAGAAGGTTTTCAATAATGGAAGGGCTGTTACCAGGTGGAATGTAGACAGATATTATGATAATATGTTTTTTGAGTTTATTTCTAGCTGGGAGATTAATATTTCAGTATTATTGAGGCCTGGTAGGTTTAATTTTAGGTATTCCAGTCTGAGTGAAACATTAAATATTAAAGCTATGCCCCCCATGTTTTTGTAGTCTGTCAAGTCTAAAAATGTTGTAGCCTGGGCTAAGTATTTCATTATCTTTTATGTGAGGTTTTAACCATGTTTCTGTTAATACAGCAATGTCTGGAGATTAAAGGGAGAGGGGGAAGGAATGTATTTTATTTAAGATGTTCCTCAAATTCATGTTTATATGTAGAATATCAGAGCCATTTCATGGTAGGCTAGTGATGATTTGAAAATGTGTTGTAATAGGTGGTTGTATTGAGAAGTTTGTTATGAGGGTAGAGGGCCTGCATTAGGGTGTGTCACCACATAGTATAAGCTGAGGTATTTTGTGCAAAAATAGGTGTATGAGTTTGAGTGCAAGTTTAGTATATTTCCGGATAATGTTAGGAGAAGCTGGTGGCTGAATGTATTATAACAAAACAGTTCTGTGTTGGAGCTATTGAATAGGTAAGATGTAATAGGGAAGTTTTGTGGTGGGGATGGGGATGGTGGGAGTGTAAATATTTATGATTTGTTGTTTGTGATAGGAGGTAAGGTGGAAAGCTATAATGAGAAAGATAAGCAGAGAAGTCTGCAGGACTGACATTGGTGTAGGTTTAGGTAGAATATTTATAGTGGCTAAGTGCATGAGAGTGAACTGAGTTAATTTAAATGAAAAAAAAATGTTTGGGGGTAGGGGAGGAAGGAGCAAGTCAGTTTAAGGTAGAGTATTTTTAGTTACTGAGTGAGTAAGAGTGGACTGTGTGGAATTAATTGTAAAAGCTTTGGGAAAAAGGGTAGGGGATTAGTAAGTTAGAAGCTGTAATGGGTGGTGACAGTTATGTGAGTAGTGCAAGTGATAACTGGTTTAGAAGCCATGATTGGTTAATTAGGTGTGATGGGTGTGGTTTCAGATAAAGATAAATGTAGTGGTAGTAGTGGTGGCTGAGAAATGGGGGTAGGGTAGGGGAGTGGAGTGAGTTAGAGTGTAGAAAGAGTGAATGGAGTGGGCTGGACCAGTTCACTGTAGACACCAAAAAAACAGTCAGGAAAGATTAGTAATGGCAACTAAATCAAGGGCAAACAGCAACAGAATGATTAAACAGAGTGTTTAGGAGAAGGAGAGGAGCTTCAATAAACTAAAGCAGAAAAATGTATAGAAAAAGTCCTAGGAACCACAGTGCCAAATGGTAGAGCTCCTGTAATGTGTGTGGCAGCTGGGGTAAAAAGGCTATCAAAAGAATCAGGGATTGAGGTATAAGCATAAATAATTCCAGAGGAGTGACTATACACTAGTTGCATTAATACAGAATAAGAGTAAGATACTAAGATAAAAGTGAAAAGAGGCTATAGGAATTCCAGGGAGGAAAATAAGCACTACATGGATGTAGAAAACAGACAGGAGGGGAGGGACTGATGTGCAGTACAGCTCTGTGGTGTCAGGTAGTCTTTAAAAAAAATGGGTAAAAATGCAGGCATATATTTAGAAGGAATAACATACAAAAATAAACAGCTGGCTGTGGCAGGAAGGTAGTGACCATTTAAGGAAGGATTGTCAAGTTTCAAGCTGGCCAGGGAAATGCTTCACATCCTGTTGTTTTATTGGTTAGGGCTTGTAACAAAAAATAAGCAGCAAGCTGTGGCAGGAAGGTATGATCATATAAGGAAGGATTATCAAGTTTCAAGCTGGCCAGGACTGTGCTTCAAATTCTGTTGTTTTGTCAGTTAGGGCTTGTAACAAAAAATAAGCAGATCTCTGTGGCAAGAAGGTAGTGACCATTTAAGGAATAATTGTCAAGTTTCAAGCTGGCCAGGACCATGCTTCTTATTCTGTTGTTTTGTCAGTTAGGGCTTGTAACACTGAATAGTTTTCACAAAAACATAAAAACAAGTCAGTAAACCACTCATGCACACCACTGGGATGGCTGAAGTGAAATAATGGGGAGCTGGAATGAGAAAACTATCCTTCGAGTATACTGCAAGCATTTCATATTCTTTAAACTAGTACTGCTGTTAGAATCAATCAGATTTTTTCCTTAGCTGTTATGTCTAGTAGTATCTGAACAAACATCTGAAAAGTCTTCCCTTTTAAGTTTCAGACTTTCTATAATAAATTGTTCTGAGATATTAAGTTTTTTATCATTAAAAAGAGATGATAACAGAGAATCAAAATCTTAGATTTTCAGAAGTCGTTCCATAGGCTAATATATAAACTATCCTTTTGGTATACTGCAAGCATTCAGAACTATTTAATAACTAACAATGTTTAGAATACAATTTACTGTCTTTTGCTTATTATCTAACTTGTATTCATTGGCATATTAGCATATGATTCAGGATATTGTGATTATTTACTTTTAGACAAGAAGAAGTAGCCTGGACAGTTCTTAGAATTTTTGAAACCCCCACATCTTCACAAAAGTCCTCATGACTTTAAATTCTTACAAGCTGGTTTTCATGTAAGGGCTTGAAAATGAACAGTCCATTAGTTAAAATTCACACTAAAATGCTTGCAAGTGAATTCAAGCCATTTTCACACCATTCATCAATCCCTCAAATCCCTCCAAATCAACAAAAAAAAAAATAATAATAATAATAAAATAATGAAAACCATCTCAAAGTATCCCAACCGCTAAAAACCCATTGCACTCAAATAAATAACGTAATAATTTAACAAGCACTATTTGTATTTATTTATTTATTTATTTTACATTTGTTGACTGGGCTAGTCTAACTGGATACATGTCCATTTTCAGCAGAGGCCCGGGGAGATAAGCTCCACTTGAAAAGATTTACAAAAAGATAAGCATAAACATAAAATGGTTAACATATAAATGGATGTACAAAAAGTAATAGCAGAATATTACATTACATTTCAATTGTTGAATACAAAAATTGTTACAGAACATTATATAAATTTGCTAGTAACTTTATTCTCAAGGAAGGAAGAAAAAAAAAAAGATTTTTTTTTTTTGTGGATAGAGTAAGGAACAGATTTGGATTAGTCCATGAAAGTAGAGGTATTGGTTGAAAAAAAGCTAGGTCAGCAGTGATGATGTTAGCAATGCCATTTTAGATTAGTCTGGGTTTGTACAGGGGCATAACCAGTGTGTTTTAAGGTAAAGTTTCAATTTTTGTTTAAATAGCATTAAAGAGGACATAGATGTAATTTCATTTGGAAGTTGGTGCCAGTATTTTCCAACAGCATTACAGAACAGAGAGTCACCAGAGATATTGTTGGATATACTTGTGGATACTAGTAATTTCTTGGATGAGAGTAAGTTATTAAGGTTTTTATATGGGGTAAAAAGGTTTGATAGTATTGGAGTTTTAGTTAGTTGGAAGGTTTTATGGGGAATGATAAGTTGGTTATAATGGATTTGGTTTTGTAGCTCAAGCCAGCCTAGTTGTTTCAGATTATGACAGTGGTGGGTTCTGAAAGAGGAGGCTGAGAGAAATCTAGCTATGTTATTATAAGAGTTTGACAGTTTGTTGAGGCTGTTTTTTGTCAGATTTGTATATATGGATGAAGCATAGAGGAGTGTGGAGATTAAATGGGTAAGGACAATAGAAGTTCTGGCTTGTGGAGTAAGGAATGGCTTTATCCTATACAGGGAGCCCAGTTTCCTGTTTACAGTTTTCATAGTATTGTTAATGTGAGTTTCATAGGTAAGGTTGTTGTCTACTGTTATACTTAGAAGTTTAGTGGTTAGGTCTGGAGATATACTGGTACCGTTATTGGATAGGACTGAGAAGTTAATTGGTCTGGACTTGCGGGTGCGTGTGAAGAGCAATAGTTTTGTCTTTTTGGGGTTCAGGAGGAGGCAACATTGTAAAAAACAGTTTTCTACTATAGTAAACATTCTCTGGGTTAAGGACTGTAGTTCAGATGAAGATTTAGCTGAGCAGATGATTATAGAATCATCTGCATATTGAATACAGGTAGCTTGGTAATTTATATAGATTGAGAATAGGAGGGGACCAAGAATTGAGCCCTGAGGGACTCCTAGTGTAACGGGGAGATGTAAAGATAGGTTATTGTCCCATCTGTTGTTAAGGTACGATTGGAACCATTGAATAACCAGTAAATCTAGGGAAAGAGATCTTAGTACATTTATAAGTAAATGATGGTTGACCATGTCAAAAGCTTTGGAAAGGTCAATAAAGAGTGCTGAGGAGAGGGTGTATGAGATATTTAATATAAAGCAGACTGTCATTTTTTAAAGGAGACATAGCATATATACTTGCATTAATAGAGTGATAGTTATGTATGATCCAAGCTTAACTGTAAAAGTGTGAATGTCACTCTAATTATTTGACATAGGTTCATAGGTAGGTACTAGGCTATTGGACCTAGGGCATAATTAAGCCTAGCCAAACTGTTTCGGCTTGCGCCTCCCAAGTGGTTTAGCTACCTGTGCCTCTGTCAAGCAGAGCCACAGAAGTAATTCCCAGGGTGAATTTCCTGTTCCCCATCCGCTTGTCAAGATTCTTCTTGAAGAGCACTAATGAGGAGCTCTGCCTCACATATACGGTTCCAATAGTAAATTTTATATATGTAAAAAGCTATATTTTTTAATAGTTTGTCTACAACATAGCAGGTCTTTCCTGGTTGCTATTGCAGGTCAAGTATACTATCAGTAGAATACTACTGGACCATTTTAAGAACCCAAAATGTAACTTAACATGTCTCTTTAGTGCCATTTATTGCATCTTATATTATATTTAATAGTACATTACTCACGTATGCCAATATATCTGAAAGTGTGCCACCTAATATATCATAATAATGATTAATAAAATGACTAGCTTAACCTTTTAAACTCTAAATGAAAGTAAGTGGCATTAATTTCATTTATAGAATCAAAGACTAACATTTTAAAAAGGGAACTAGTAACCAGCTGAAGTAAGGAAAGAAAGAAAGACATGTTTTACCTTGTAAAAAGTAATATTCAAGCACTTCTTTAAATTAAAAAGAATGCATAACCATGAAAAACATTGATTTGCATTTGTCCTTCAGCTTTTTACTATTTTTGTCTTTTATTAACCAACCATCCCTTGTTGCATTTCTCTTCAAAGAAGTTCATAGGCTCCAGTCCATGTCTTCTGTTTTTTTTCTAGGATTTTATTTTTCTGTAAAAAGTCCATTGCAACTTCCAAGGTGTTAAAAATCTTCTTTCCTTCTGGAAGGTGGATCCTTATTTTTGCTGGAAACAAGATTTGCACTTTAATATTGTTTTTCTTTAAGCTTTTAACAAGTAGGAATCATGCTTTTCTCTTTGACATCACTAATGTTGAATACTTATTGTCAAATCGTGTAGTATTTTCTTTAATTTTAACTGGATAATTAGTCCATGCAGCTTTTAAGATTAAATCCTTATCTTGACTTGAGAAAAAAAACTTATAATCACTGACTTGGTAAAGATGGGATTTTTTTTTTTTTTTTAAAGATGAGTTAGAAAGTGATCTACGTGCACTTTCCATGCCAAAGGAAAAAGCTTCAGGTAGGTTCAAAGTTTTAAGCAGCCAGGTATTAAGGAATCGAATCATACTGTCTCTCTCTTCTTTTTCAGAAATCCTGATGCTATTCCTTCTAGATCTGTTCTCTATGTCTTCTATTTTTTCCAGGAATAAGTTGTTTTGTTTCAGAAGCAATCCAGTGTTATTTTCATTTTTAAGTAATCTTGCATCAAAATCAGACATTGTCTCTTCTTTACTTGAGATTTGTAATGATTGTCCTTTAAGAGATTCACTCCACACTTCAACTTTTTTTTATATTCCACTTTAAAGTTGTCCACTTTACTTTCTAATTTATCTTTCTTTACAGATAACTTACTGATGTTACTCAGTATATATAGCCTGTATGCCATTTTTCATAGCACTGTCCTGTACACTAGGTTTAGAAGGGTTTATTCTAAAACGATTAGCTTGTTCTTGTTTTCTTGACAGGAAAAAGCAATTAAAAGAGTTTCAAACTTGATGTTTTTGTAGCAAATATTTCAGCAGATGTTCAGCTATAAATCCATTAAGTTTTGAAATCTTCTATTTGAGTTTTTTAGTGAAAATCCTGTCAGAGATGTTAAAAATGAAGTAGGGCTAAAAACAGAGCTGTTAACTGCTGTCCATATTGGCTCCCCACATAAATTAACTTTTCATATGAGTAGATGTTTCAATAGATCACTGTTACAGTAGTAATACCCTACCATCTCCCCTATCTATGTCTATATCTATATCTATATCTATATCTATATCTATATCTATATCTATATCTATATCTATGTCTATATCAACACCTATAAATATATAATATAATCTAGAGATTTTTGAAAGATATAAAAAAGAAACATGGCCATGGGAAAGAAAGAGAGGTCTGATATGTTGCAATGTATATGCAACGGAGAAAGCCAAACTGACCAATACAAAAAAAGGCAGCTCCAAGAAAAGAAATACAGGCAAAGGCACTCAATTATGGAAAATTTCACAACACAAAAATAAGTTCGCAAAGGGGGAATGTAGTTTAGAAGATTAGTAAAGTAGAAGTTAAACAAATAGAAGTTGAAGTTATGGAATACCTGTGAAGTGAATGATTTAGTGTTAAAAGTCTAACACAGGTTATGTCACAGCATGATGGAACAATGGTCCCCAGAGTTAGGAGAAATAGAAGCCTCTGGAGACATCTGAAGAAGAAATATGGACATGCGGAAAAAAGAGATTTAATATGGTACAATGTTTATGCAAATGAGAAAGCAAAACTAGTCAATACAAAAAGCAGCACCGAAGATATTTGAAGAGAAATACAGGCAAAGACATCCAGATATAGAAAATTTTACAATACAAAAAAATAATAAAGCAAATTGGAAAACTAGAAAAGAGGATTAGTAATAGAGAAGTTAAAGAAACAGAAACTGAAGTTATGGATTACCTGCAAAGTGAATGATTTATTGTAGAAAATTCAACTCTGATAACATTGCAGCATGATATAATAATGAGTCCCCAAAGTAAGGAGAAACCAGTGGAGCAGGAAACATCTGATCAGTTGCCATATGAAGATCCTTTGGAACCTTCAGTAGGAAACTGGTACAAAAGTTCAGTTGGAGTTACACAGCAAGGGAAGGAGCATGAAACAGTGGGAAACAGTGGGTACTCTGCCACATTCAATGCTGTGGATTGATAGGCCAGTGAGTTCCTATATGAAAGAACAACAGATGACACAGGATGAAGCTGAAGACAATATGTCACAGGAAGATGTTCTGGAACTTTCTGTAGAATGCCCACAGAAAACAAAGCAGAAAAAAATGATTTAAGGGAAGAGTTGTTGGATTTAATAGAGTTAGAAGAAGAGGGGGAAGGCATGCCCGAAGGCAGGAAGAGAGGAGAAAGGTTAGGAGTGTGGTAGTGAGGGTAGGAACTTTGAATGTTGGCAGCATGACTGGTATAGGGAGAGAGCTAGCTGATATGATGGACAGAAGGAAGGTTGATATATTGTGTGTACAAGAGACCAGGTGGAAGGGAAGTAAGACCAAGTGTATTGGAGGTGGGTTCAAATTGTTCTATCATGGTGTGGATGGGAGGAGAAATGGGGTAGGGGTTATCCTGAAGGAACGGTATACCAAGAGTGTTTTGGAGATGAAAAAATTGCCGGATAGAGTGATGTTTATGAAGCTGGAAATTGATGGTGTAATGATGAATGTTGTTGGTGCATATGCTCTGCAAGTTGGCTGTGTGATGGACGAGAAAGAAAAATTTTGGTGTGAGTTGGATGAAGTGATGACTGTACCCAAGGGTGAGAGAGTGGTGATTGGAGCAGATTTCAATGGGCATGTTGGTGAAGGGAACAGAGGGGATAAGGAAGTGATGTGTAGGTATGGTGTTAAGAAAAGGAATGCAGAAGGTCAGATGGTAGTGGATTTTGCAGAAAGGATGGACATGGCTGTGGTGAATATGTATTTTAACAAGAGGGAGGAGCATAGGGTGACATACAAGAGTGGAGGGAGATGCACACAGGTGGATTATATCCTATGTAGGAGGGCCAGTTTGAAGGAGATTGGAGACTGTAAAGTGGTGACGGGGGAAAGTGTAGTTAGGCAGCATAAAATGGTGGTCTGTAGAATGACATTGGTGATCAAGAATAAGAGGAGGAGTGTGAGGGCAGCAACAAGGATCAAATGGTGGAAATTAAAAAAGGGTGATTGTAAGGTGGAGTTCAGGGAAGGTTAAGACAGGCACTGGGTGGCAGTGAAGTGTTACAGAATAGCTGGGTAACTACAGCAGAGCTAGTAAGGGAGACTGCTAGAAAGGTGCTTGGTGTAACATCTGGACAGAGGAAGGAGGACAAGGAGACCTAGTGGTGGAATGAGGAAGTACAGGAGAGTATACGGAAAAAGAGGTTGGCGAAGAAGTGGGATTGTCAGAGATATGAAGAAAGTAGACAGGAATATAAGGAGATGAGGTGCATGGTAAAGAGAGAGGTGGCAAAGGCTAAGGATAAGGCGTATAGAGAGTTGTGTGAAAGGTTGGACACTAAGGAGGGAGAAAAGGACCTGTACCAATTGGCTAGACAGAGGGACCGAGCTAGGAAAGATGTGCACAGGTAAGGGTGATAAAGGATAATGAGAGAAACATACTCACTAGCGAGGAGAATGTGTTGAACAGATGGAAGGAGTACTTTGAGGGACTGATGAATGAAGAGAATGAGAGAGAGAGAAGGCTGGATGATGTAGGGATAGTGAATCATGAAGTGCAATGGATTAGCAAGGAGGAAGTAAGGATAGCTATGAAGAGGATGAAGAATCAAAAGCTTTTGGTCCAGATGACATATCTGTGGAAGCATGGAGGTGTTTTAGGAGAAATAGCAGTGTAATTTTTAACCAGATTGTTTAATGAAATCTTGGGAAGTGAGAGGATGCCTGAGGAGTGGAGAAAAAGTGTTTTGGTACCGATTTTTAAGAATAAGGGTGATGTGCAGAGCTGCAGTAACTACAGAGGGATAAAACTGATCAGTCACAGCATGAAAGTATGGGAAAGGGTAGTGTAAGCTAGGTTAAGAAGGGAGGTGATGATTAGTGATCAGCAGTATGGTTTCATGCCAGGAAAGAACACTACAGATGTGATGTTTGCTCTGAGAGTGTTGATGGAGAAGTACAGAGAAGGTCAGAAGGAGTTGCACTGTGTCTTTGTGGACTTAGAGAAAGCATATGACAGGGTGCCTAGAGAGGAGTTGTGGTACTGTATGAGGAAATCAGGGGTGGCAGAAAAGTATGTAGGAGTGGTACATGATATGTTCAAGGATAGTGTGACAGCAGTGAGATCTGCAATGGGAGTGACAGATGCATTTAAGGTGAAGGTGGGATTACATCAATGATCAGTTCTGAGCCCTTTCTTATTTGCACTGGTGATGGACAGGTTGACAGTCAAGATCAGACAGGAGTCCCCGTGGACTATGATGTTTGCAGATGACATTGTGATATCTAGTGAGAGTAGGGAACAGGTTGAGGAGACCCTGGACAGGTGGAGATATGCTCTAGAGAGGAGAGGAATGAAGGTCAGCCAAACTAAGATGGAATATATGTGTGTGAATGAAAGGGAGGATAGAGGAGTGGTGAGGATGCAGGGAATAGAGTTGGCAATGGTGGATGAGTTTAAATACTTGGGATCAACAGTTCAGAGTAAAGGTGAGTGTGGAAGAGAGGCAAAAAAGAGAGTACAGGCAGGATGGAGGGGGCAGAGAAGAGTGTCAGGAGTGATTTGTGACAGACGAGTACCAGTAAGAGTGAAAGGGAAGGTCTACAAAAGGGTAGTGAGACCAGCTATGTTATATGGGTTGGAGACAGTGGCATTGACAAAAAGGTAGGAGTCAGAGCTGGATGTGGCAGAGTTAAAGATGTTAAGATTTGCACTGGGTGTGGTGAGGGTAGACAGGATTAGGAATAAGTATATTAGAGGGTCAAACCAGGTTGGACAGTTTGGAGACAAAGCCAGAGAGGCGAGATTGCATTGGTGTGGACATGTGCTGAGGAGGGATGCTGGGTGTATTGGGATAAGGATGCTAAGGATGAAGCTGCCAGGTAAGAAGAAAAGAGGAAGGCCTAAGATAAGGTTTATGGATGTGGTGAGAGAGGACATGCAGGTGGTTGGTGTGGCAGAGCAAGATCCAGAGGACAGGAAGAAATGGAAACAGGTGATACCCTGTGGCGACCCCTAACCGGGAAAAGCCGAAAGAAGAAGAAGATAGACATATTAGGATCAATGAAATAAATAGATTACAGAAAGTCAATAGGACCCAAAATGTTACAAGTTTGATAATACAAATGAATACAGTGATCAAGACTATTCACAGAAATTCACGTAATATAACAGAAATAAGTAAGATATATAACTGTGCAGCTAAATTAGTAACAAATAAATTTTTACCACAAAAACACAGGGAATAAGGAAAGGAAGGGAAGAAATCAAAGGCCATCATGGAGGTGTCGAATAGAGAAAACTACAAAGCAAATAAGCACAAACTAGGAAAGCTCACAAACAAAGGCAAAAAAACAAGCTGAGTAATGCAAGTCACCACACCACACCACAAATCAGGCAGTTTGAACTGTTCATTTGTAAAGCGCTTTTCGTCTCAGGCAATCCCAAGACGTCTTCAGACAAAGTACTAATACACATGCCCCTTCTTATAACTTCGACAATTAAATCAAATGGCACACCATTGGTTAAAAACATAAATTCATTAAGTATGCTAAACAGCTCTAGGTCAGGGGCCACAAGCCCACCCCTTTATGAGCAAATCACAACACAATATAATATAGTATAATATAAGGAAAAATGACTGCTTGCATTCGCCTTATGCATGACACAGTTTCAATCACAAAGCTAAAATGCAATGCCTGCAAAAAACTGTCATGCATTTCAAACTGACTTTCATGTGAAGACATGTTTTACTCCCTAAGAGTAGGTCACAACCCAGTATGAAAGAAATCTGCTGCAAGCATGCCTGTTTAGTCATAAACATCCACAAATAAAATATCACACCAATTGTTAAAAGCATTAAAACATTAGGTATGCCTAACAGTTCTAGGTTTAAAATCACAAGTCCGTCCGCTGTGAACCAGTCACAACTCAGTGTAAAAAGGGACAGATAGCATGCTTTCACCTTTAAGCATCAAACAATTAAGCATAAAAATAAAAAATAAAAATTAAAAACCTAAAAGGCAATACCTACAAGTAAAAATACTGTCATGCAATACTGACAGACACAGACAATCAACATCAAACCCCTGAATTTAACACTCTGCTTGTGCTATGCTGACGAGGTCATAACAAGGCCGAAATATGCATATCCATAGCTAGTGGGGTTTGGCTTTATTGGCCTGAAATTGTCCATTATAATGACGAAACAAGTCATGGGCATTCAGAATTGCCAGTTAGCTGAAACACCTGATGTTCATAAGGGTCATCTGCATATAACTCATGTGCCTCTGACACAAGAGGTTTGGGAAGTCACTCAGTGGAAGTTCTAGCTTTGCTGGAGTTTTCATTTTGTTTTTACTGATTGTTTTTTCAAGAAAAAACAAAACAAAATTCACAGCAGCTTCCAAATAAAACTTGTAATCCACAAAATGAAGCAGCTTTTCATGCAAAACAATAAAGCCCTGAGCAGGGGAAGCTTAGAAAATTGTGAAAAAAACCCCACAGATGACTCAGCACACTTCAGTTCACTTTATTCCACAGAAATACAGCACATTAATGCTCCAACATAAGTTTTCATTTTAAACATCACTTCCTCAGATGTGGGCTGTTCAAACTACTAGTGCTTTTATACCATTCACTTAATTACATTGATTAGGTTAATGAATTAATTGAAAGGTTAATTTAGTTTAAAACCAAAAACTTTTCTTGTTGCATCTCTCTGTGTTACCACAATTAAAACACATTTAATGTTACAATGTTTAATGAATAAATATGTAGAAATAAAAATATGTTTTAAAATAAAAATCCTTAAAACACTTGACTACAAAGAATAAATTATAAAGTTAAAATACTATTAGAAACACATTTAGTAGGACTCCATGGTTAAAATTACCAACTTGAATATTTGCTTTAAATGAACTTGATCCTCCATCTAGTGGATGATTCATGAAATTGCAAGTATTATAAAAATTGCATTGTAAACCAAAGGCAAATTGTATAACCTCACTCAATTAAAAGAATGTTAAAAACAGGAAAATATAAGGGAAAAATAAGTTCAATACCTTTGATAAATGAGTGTAACACTTGTGTTCATAACATATTACAAACCCAATGTTTTAATAAAACTACAAATACAAAAAAAGCTTAAAGACCTACTGTAGCTATTGGAACACATGGGTAAAAACGTGATAAAATTCACATAAAGCACAAATGCATATCACAGTTTTGCTATTCTCAATTTTAATAATGGGGCTATGGAGATATGTTCATTGAGACCCAGTGGCTTATTGGCCTCCAAACTTATATGCCACCATAATTCTCTGTACTCCAAACATTCCTCCCATAAACCCCCTCTGCCACTCTTTTCCACCCTTTCTATCACAAAAAAATGTATAGTGTGCATTTTCACAGCTTTGTTTGTGTTTGTACAATGCATTAGTCTGTTTGTTTGTTTCTAGGTCATATATATGTTTGTATGCCCATCTCCTGAGCTTGCGTTCTGTCTTCCCTATATCGAATGCTTCACAGGTTTGACATTTCGCTAAATATACAAGCCCAGAGGAGTCACAGTTATTAAAATCCTTGCCTTCCAGGGTGATTCCCCTGCTTTCCAAATACACACTTTCTGCATTGTTCATGTATGCACACTGTTGACAATGTCCACATTTAAACGTTCCCTTCCTTTTTCTCCGTCTCTGAACTTCTTGGTTTGTACTATTTTCCAATAAAAGTTTTAAGTTACTTGAATTCTTATAAACTACTCTTAACTTTTCATTCTTTAGTTTCTCTAAGTCAGTAAATGTTAAAAATTTATTCTATTCCTTATCTATAGTTCGTCTTACCATTTTTGCACAAGCATTATACTCCAAGATGAGTGCACTGCCAAAATTCTCAATGGCCTTTTTTACTAGGCCTACCGTATCAAATATTGGCTTAAAGTCATTTGGTCTCCTTTCTGTCACTTCTGTCTCAATTTTGTCTATCAAATCATCTGGGTATTTCCTCGTCCTAAACATTTTCCTTAGTAACCTTTTTTCTGTTTCAAAGTCTTCGTCTCTGGACGTCATCCTGCAGGCCCTAATATATTGTCCTTTAACTATATTTTTCTTGGAGTACAAAGGGTGAGCACTTTCAAAGTGCAAATAAGAGTTAGAATAGATACTCGTTCTATACATCCTGGAATTAAAACATGAGCTTTCCTTATATATTTCTATATCCAAGTACTCCAACTTCTCATAATTTGTTCTGTAAGAAAATTCAAGAAAATTAGTACTGTTGTTAATATATTCAATAATTTTTTCTATCTCTTCTTTTGGCCCTTCCCATAGGATACATATGTCATCCAGGAATCTTCTATAAAGTGACCAGTTGTTACTGTATATTGATTCAGTTATCATCTTCTCTTTCCATTTGGCTAAGACCAAATTGGCATAGGTGGGTGCACATGCGGCACCCATCGCCACTCCTTTCTTCTGGTGAAAAAATTCACCTTTGAAGTAAATGAAGTTGAACTTTAGAACCAAATCTATAAGTTCCATCACCATAGTACACTCATCGTGGGTTAAAGTCTCATCCTCAAAAATTAGTTCTTCCAAGTATCTTAGTCCATCACTGTAGGGAATGCTTGAGAACAAATCTACAACGTCAATTGTTAGGAAACATACATTCTTATTGTATAGATCATGATTCAATGTCCTTAGAAGATCCCAAGAATCTCTCAAAATGTTGGTTCTCTTAAGCCACAGTTTCTTAAGCTTAACATCCACAAATTTAGCTAGCTGTAAAATTTTGGAACCCTCAGCCGAAACTATTGGCCTCAAAGGAGGATCCATTCCATTCTTATGTATTTGGGGATTCCAAAAATAGTAGGAATTTTAGTTTTGTCCACTTTTAAATATTCATATGTCTTCCTATCTAACGATCCATCTAAAAATAAACTTTCTAAGGCCATATCTATCCTTCTGTTGCATCTCTTTGTGTTGCCACAATTAAAACACATTTAATGTTACAATGTTTGATGAATAAATTAGTAGAAATAAAAATATGTTTTAAATAAAAATCCTTAAAACACTTGACTAAAAAGAATAAATTATAAAGTTAAAATACTATTAAAACACATTTAGTAGGACTCAATGGTTAAACAACACAGAGAAATGCAACAAGAAAAGTTTTTGGTTTTAAACTAAATTAACCTTTCAATTAATTCATTAACCTAATCAATGTAATTAAGTGAATGGTATAAAAGCACTAGTAGTTTGAACAGCCCACATCTGAGGATGTGATGTTTAAAATGAAAACGTACGGTGGAGCATTAATGTGCATTGTTTTTGTGGAATAAAGTGAACTGAAGTGTGCTGAGCCATCTAGGGGGATTTTTCACAATTTTCTAAGCTTGCCCTGCTCAGGGCTTTATTGTTTTGCCTGAAAAGCTGATTGTTTTTTCAGTGACTTTCTCATTTATTGTTTTAGTTTGTTGTTTGGGATATTTTTGCAGTGACCCTAATGATAATGGACATCAGCTGGGTATAAAAGCCCTGTGTTTCTTATGCTTAGTTAAACACTCTGCTTGTGCTATGCTGACAAGGTCATAACAAGGCCGAAATATGCATATCCATAGCTAGTGGGGTTTGACTTTATTGGCCTGAAATTGTCCATTATAATTATGAATCAAGTCATGGGCATTCAGAATTGCCAATTAGCTGAAACACCTGATGTTCATAAGGGTCATTTGCATATATCCCATATGCCTCTGACACAAGAGGTTTGGGGTTCACTCAGTGGAAGTTCTAGCTTTGCTGGAGTTTTCATTTTGTTTTTACTGATTTTTTTTAGTGACCTTCTCATTTATTGTTTTAGTCTTGATAAATATGCAAAAGCAACATTTAAAGCAGGAAAGCTGCAGCACCAAGAAAATATCAATCTGGGAGTGGAATATGATATAAAGGAGCTTGAAATGGAGGGAGTGTATAAATACTTGGGAATTAAAGGACTGACAATAAAACATGAACAAAACAAATAAAACTTAGTAAGGAATATTTTAGAAGACTATAATTAATGCTGAAAAAAATTCCAACATCTAGGAACAAAGTCCAAGCGGTAGACTAATTTGCTGTTCCTGTTCTATCTTACAATTTTGGGGTGGCCCAAAAAGGTATTGAATCAGTTGGACAGGAAAACAAGAAAAATGCTTCATTTTTATCAAATGATTTATAAAAATCAGTGTATACCAAGATTATATATTCCCTGTTCTAAAGGAGGTATGGGATTCCTCAAGACTGATTACATGCATACATAAGCAACCGTAGGACTGCATACATATTCAAACATAGTGAAAGTTTTAAAACATTAGGAGAACAAGTCTAAGATTACTTACCTGCTTAGGTTAGCAGAAGCATACTGTTGTCGAGCAGGAATGGAAATCAAACCAAAAGAAGACAAAAGTCAGGCAGCAACTGTATGTGCCAAAAGACTTAAGAAAGAATATAAGGTGAAGGATCAGATGAGAAGGCAAGACATATGAAAAAGGCATAAATATACTTGCGGGTACAGAAAACTCCCAGAACAACCTCATGTTGTTATCTTAATCTGTCAGGCTAATTGTAAATATTGTATATAGTTAAGTATTTTATTTAATATAAACAATCATCATTATGTTATATCTTTAAAATACAAAATTATTTGAGTAAAGGGTCTAATGCAGGAATGATTAAGGAGAGATGAATTTAAACCAAAAGATGACAGGTTAATATTGGTAGCCCAGGATAGAGGACTACTTCCACGTTAGTCTGCAAAGTACATTGATCATGTCAGAGAAACAGATAAATGCAGATGTTATAGAACAGAATTGGAAACAGTTGTACATCTTGTTGTTGTGTGTGATACACTAATGGCAGAACATCTGTATACTGCAAGGGTAATAATATGGCTAAACTGTTGCAAACATTACATTATTAAGGGAGCTGAGAAGCAATGGAAACATGAGCCTGAAAACATTATAGAGAATCTCACATGGGATCACCCATTACCAAAAGTTCAAAAAAATAGATGCAAGAAAACCAGATGTAGTAGTCCATGGAAAGAAGATAAAAGTAACACTGATCATTGAAATATCTACACCCAGGGATTACAGTGTCTCATGTACAGAAAGACACAAAGTCATATTAGGATTTGCAGTCAGAAATAAGAGCAATGTTGAGGAAGGATACCAAGACAGTTCTAATAGTAAGAGCAATGGGTTACTAAAAAAAGAATCTGCAGTCTTATATATGCGACAGATACATGTAATTCTGGGCATGTTGCAATGCTGTAAAGAACACTTTTAGCTAACATTAAAGTCTGAAACAATACTAATTCCATGAACTTTAATCATACTTTGACTTAGGAAAGGGGTCCATTCCTGTCATGATATTAGAAAACCAAAATAATTGTGGAAATTAAACCAATAAATATTTTTTTTCTTGGCAATTTGTTCCTGGATTAAATGGGATCACAATCACATTTCCCCCCTTGTTTTTGGTATGACATAAATTGTTAATTTTGACAGATCAGGAAATGACATATCTTTTGCTTGCAGTCTCCTTTTTTGAAGCAAAAAACCTCTGAATTTTGTCACCTACACATCCTGTTTATACAAGCATGCTAGCATGCTTCATCAGATATATGATGCATGGGTAAGGCACCCAAAAGCTTTTGTATACTGGATTGTCATCAATTATCCTTGGCAAGATATGTCCAGTGTAGCTTTATGCTAATGCAATAGTGATCTAGTTGAACATCTGCTGTTATGGTAAGCATACTTATGCAACTGTACCTGACAAAATGTGGTGTACTGGACAAACTGCTGTTTATCTTCTATCATCGTTTTCATATACTCACATCCATCCATCACTCCATCTATCAATACATCCATCCACCATCCACCCCCCACCCATCACGCAGTTTTTACCATTTTTTGCACATGGGGCCAGAGTGTCACATTAAAAGTGACAAATATCCAGACTCAGTGCTCATACCACTGGGTAGATAGTCCTGCTGCTGATCAAATACAGATGCACTGATGAATATAGATCTGAATACAAAAGGCTATGGTGCTATGAATGTGATCATTCCAAACTTTATTCAGGGTGGCTTAGTACAAGTGCCTGCCTGAAGCTCAGAATCCATTATGGATTTATGGACTTATAGCATCAGTGTTCCTAATGAATATGTTAAAGCACACATGACCTGTTCCTTTTTGAGTTGCTGCACTGTTACACCTTTTTTCATAGTTCATACAGGTTGTGCAGGATATTTTGCAGCACTGTGTTTGACAAAGAAGTAATTACTCACCTCACTGCTGAACAACATACTCCATACTGGTAAGCTTCCGTCATTCCAATGCATATACCTTGACTGGATTTCAGCATAACAGTGCATCTTTGTATCATCCTAAATATGCTAATTATTGTTATAGCATATTAGTGCATCCTTACATCATCCTTAATATGCTAATTATTGTTACAGCATACCAGTGCATCCTTACATCATCTGTAATATGCTAACTATTGTTAGAGCAAACTAGTGCATCCTTACATCATCCTTAATATTCTAATTATTGTTACAGCATACCAG
Organism: Protopterus annectens; assembly: GCF_019279795.1. Lineage (NCBI taxonomy): Eukaryota > Metazoa > Chordata > Ceratodontiformes > Protopteridae > Protopterus > Protopterus annectens. The sequence continues at coordinate 1,238,704,425 of NC_056728.1, forward strand.
TGCATCCTTACATCATCCTTAATATGCTAATTATTGTTACAGCATACCAGTGCATCCTTACATCATCCTTAATATGCTAATTATTGTAAGAGCATGCCAGTACATCCTTACATCATCCTTAATATGGTAATTATTGTTACAGCATACCAGTGCTGCCTTACATCCTCTTTAATATGCTAATTATTGTTACACCGTACAAGTGCATCCTTACATCATCCTTAATATGCTAATTATTGTGACAGCATACCAGTGCATCCTTACATCATCTGTAATATGCTAATTATTGTTACAGCATACCAGTGCATCCTTACAACATCTGTAATATGCTAATTATTGTTACAGCATACCAGTGCATCCTTACATCATCAGTAATATGCTAATTATGGTTACAGCATACCAGTGCATCCTTACATCATCCTTAATATGCTAATTATGGTTACAGCATACCAGTGCATCCTTACATCATCCTTAATATGCTAATTATTGTTACAGCATACCAGTGCATCCTTACATCATCCTTAATATGCTAATTATTGTTAAAGAATACCAGTGCATCCTTACATCATACTTAATATGCTAATTATTTTACAGCATACCAGTGCATCCTTACATCATCTGTAATATGCTAATTATTGTCACAGCATACCAGTGCGTCATTACATCATCTGTAATATGCTAATTATTGTTACAGCATACAAGTGCATCCTTAAATCATCCTTAATATGCTAATTATTGTTGCAGCATACCGGTGCATCCTTACATCATCTGTAATATGCCAGTTATTGTTACAACATACCAGGGCATCCTTACATTGTCTGTAATATGCTAATTATTGACAAAGCATACCAGTGCATCTTTGTATCATCCTTAATATGCTAATCATTGTTACAGCATGCTAGTGCATCCTTACATTATCCTCAATATATTAATTATTGTTACAGCAAACCAGTGCATTCTTAAATGATCCATAATATGCTAATTATTGCTACAGCATACCAGTGCATCCGTACATCATCCTTAATATGCTAATTATTGTTACAGCAAACCAGTGCATTCTTAAATGATCCATAATATGCTAATTATTGCTACAGCAGACCAGTGCATCCTTACATCATCCTCAATATGCTAATTATTGTTACAGCAAACCAGTGCATTCTTAAATGATCCATAATATGCTAATTATTGCTACAGCATACCAGTGCATCCTTACATCATCTTTAATATGCTAATTATTGTTACAGCAAACCAGTGCATTCTTAAATGATCCATAATATGCTAATTATTGCTACAGCAGACCAGTGCATCCTTACATCATCCTCAATATGCTAATTATTATTACAGCATATCATCCTTAATTTGCTAACTATTGTTACAGCATACCAGTGCATCCTTACAACATCCTTAATATGCTAATTATTTTTGGAGCATGCCAGTGCATCTTTGTATCATCCTTAAAATGATAATTATTGTTACAGTATACCAGTGTATCCTTACATCATCTGTAATATGCTAATCATTGTTACAGCATACCAGTGCATCCTTACATCATCTGTAATATGCTAATTATGTTACAGCATACCAGTGCATCCTTACTTCATCTGTAATATGCCAATTATTGTTACAGCATACCAGTGTATACTTACATCATCTGTAATATGCTAATTATTTTTACACCATACCAGTGCATCCTTACATCATCCGCAATATGCTAATTATTGTTACAGCATACCACTGCATCCTTACATTATCCATAATATGCTAATTAAGGTTACAGCATACCAATGCATCCTTATATCATCCGTAATATGCTAATTATGGTTACAGCATACCAGTGCATCCATACATCATCCTTAATATGCTAATTATAGTTACAGCATGCCAGTGCATCCTTACATCATCCTTAATATGCTAATTATTGTTACAGCATACCAGTGCATCCTTACATCATCCTTTATATGCTAATTATTTTACAGCATACCAGTGCATCCTTACATCATCTGTAATATGCTAAGTATTGTTACAGCATACCAGAGCATCCTTACATGATTTGTAATATGATAATTATTGTTAAAGTATACTAGTGCATCCTTACATCATCTGTAATATGCAAATTATTGTCACAGCATACCAGTGCATCATTACGTCATCAGTAATATGCTAATTATTGTTATAGAATACCAGTGCATCCTTAAATCATCCTTAATATGCTAATTATTGTTACAGCATACCAGTGCATCCTTAAATCATCCTTAATATGCTAATTATTGTTACAGCATACCAGTGCATCCTTACATCATCTGTAATATGCCAATTATTGTTACAACATACCAGGGCATCCTTACATCATCTGTTATATGCTAATTATTATTACAGCATACCAGTGCATCCTTACATTATCCTTTATATGCTAATTATTGTTACAGCATAACAGTGCATCCTTACATCAACTGTAATATGCTAAATATTGTTACAGTATATCAGTGCATCTTAGTATCATCCTTAGTATTTTAATTATTGTTAAAGCACACCAGTGCATCATTACATGATCCATAAAATGCTTATTATTGTTACAGCATACCAGTGCATCCTTACATCATCCTTAATATGCTAATTATTGTTACAGGATACCAGTGCATCTTTGTATCATCCTTAATATGCAAATTATTGTTACAGCAGACCAGTGCATCCTTACATCATCCTCAATGTGATAATTATTTTTACAGCATACAAGTGTGTCCCTACATCATCCTTAATATGCTAACTATTGTTACAGCATACCAGTGCATACTTACAACATCCTTAATATGCTAAATATTTTTAGAGCATGCCAGTGCATCTTTGTATCATCCTTAAAATGCTAATTATTCTTACAGTTTACCAGTGCATCCTTACATAATCCTTAATATGCTAATTATTATTACAGAATACCAATGCATGCTTACATCATCTGTAATATGCAAATTATTGTTACAGCATACCGATGCATCCTTACATAATCTGTAATATGCTAATTATTATTACAGCATACCAGTGCATCCTTACTTCATCTGTAATATGCCAATTATTGTTACAGCATACCAGTGCATCCTTACATCATCTGTAATATGCTAATTATTTTACAGCATACCAGTGCAGCCTTACATCAACCGTAATATGCTAATTATTGTTACAGCATACCAGTGCATCCTTACATCATCCTTAATATGCTAATTATTGTTACAGCATACCAGTGCATCCTTACATCATCTGTAATACGTTAACTATTGTTACAGCATGCCAGTGCATCCTTACATCATCTGTAATATGCTAATTATTTTTACAGCATACCAGTTCATCCTTACATCATCCTTAATATGCTAATTATTGTTACAGCATACCAGTGCATCCTTACATCAACTGTAATATGCTAATTATTGTTACAGCATTCCAGTGCATCCTTACATCATCCTTAATATGCTGATTATTGTTACAGCATACCAGTGCATTATTCCTGCATTTGTAATATGCTAATTTTTTACAGCATACCAGTACATCCTTACATCATGCTTAATATGCTCGTTATTGTTACAGCATACCAGTGCATCCTTACCTCATCCGTAATATGCTAATTATTGTTACAGCATACTAGTGCATCCATACATCATCCTTAATATGCTAATTATTGTTACAGCATACCAGTCCATCCTTACATCATCTGTAATATGCTATTTATTGTTACAGCATAACAGTGCTACCTTACATCATCTATAATATGCTAATTATTGTTATAGCATACCAGTGCATCCTTACATCTGTAATATGCTAAATATTGTTAGAGCATACTACAGCATCCTTACATCATCTGTAATATGCTAATTATTGTTACAGCATACCAGTGCATCCTTACATCATCTGTAATATGCTAATTATTGTTAGAGCATAGAGTGCATCCTTACATCATCTGTAATATGCTAATTATTGTTAAAACATACTAGTGCATTCTTACATCATCTGTAATTTGCTAATTATAGTTACAGTACACCAGTGCATCCTTACATCATCTGTAATATGCTAATTATTGTTACAGCATACCAGTGCATCCTTACATCACCCTTACTATGCTAATTATTGTTACAGCATACCAGTGCATCATTACATCATTCTTAATATGCAAATTATTGTTACAGCGTATCAGTGCATCCTTACATCATCTGTATTATGCTAATTAATGTTACAACATGCCAGTGCATCCTTACACCATCTGTAATATGCTATATATTGTTACAGCATGCCAGTGCATCCTTACATCATTTGTAATATGCTAATTATTGTTACAGCATATCAGTGTTTCTTTATATCATCCTTAATTTGCTAATTGTTGTTACAGCATACCAGTGCATCCTTTCCTCATCCGTAATATGCTAATTATTGTTACAGCATACCAATGCATCCTTACATCATCAGTAATATGCTAATTAATGTTATAGCATACCAGTGCATCCTTACATCACCTGTAATATGCTAATTATTGTTACAGCATAATAGTGCATGCTTACATCATCCTTAATATGCTAATTATTGTTGCAGCATATGAGTGCATCTTTGTATCATCCTTAATATGGTAATTATTGTTACAGCATACCAGTGCATCCTTACATCATTTTTAATATGCTAATTTTAGTTACAGCATACCAGTGCATCCTTACATCATCCTTAATACACTAATTATTGTTACAGCATACCAGTGCATCCTTACATCATCAGTAATATGCTAATTAATGTTATAGCATACCATCATCTGTAATATGCTAATTATTGTTACAACATAATAGTGCATGCTTACATCATACTTAATATGCTAATTATTGTTGCAGCATACGAGTGCATCTTTGTATCATAAGTAAAATGGCAATCCCCCTTGCAGGTAAACACTCCTTCCGATATTTTAAACAAATAAATGTGCAAAGTCAGGTTACGGAAGGGGTGAAGCTGGATAGTGCAATATAGTCCAAAATAATGTCGCTCTGGATAAACTCCAAAAATAAAAATCCAAATAAAGCGTACAATATTATAGTTCACAAACCAATTTATTGCAACGGACAAGCGCTTTCGCTAGATGTAGCTTCCTCAGGTCTCTTTAATAAATGCATAAAAAAGATCCTCCATTATATAAGGATATCAATTAATCAAATTGAAAACAATTACTAACTTAAAAGGGAAACAGCATTTTATACAGATCAAGTGTACTCATATTATCCTAATAACTAGCAATGAACTGTCTAGGACTAATTTAGATGTAAAAGACAGATGCATGAACATAGTAATCTATATACAAATGCATAATTCAAATTTCCTGATATAAATATTGAAGTTATTAAGGTATGAATATATGTATGGCTAAGAAATCCCTAACTGAATTTTAGTTAAAATAAGTCCATGTATTTAAATATGAGTGTTATATTTAAAAAGTATATATGTAAAAAAGTGTGTATATGTATATATATATATAAATATGAACAAGAATATATAGATGTATGAATATATAAAAAATGTATGGTTATATGAAAGTGCAAAATACATAAATAAACATAAATATATATATATATAAAAAACATATTGATCTGTCTGAATAAGTATAGACAACACAGTGACATACATTTCCTCTACAAATCATAAATTCATAGATATAGGTACAAACTTCCTAGCAATATTGAAATTTCTTAGGATATTTCATAAGTCAGTTAGAGTCATTATGTAGTCGTTGCCTTAATGCTTTCTTCCACTAAGACTCTAGTCTCTGACCGAACAAATGTGAACAAATTCAGAGTATGTACCAACATACTAATTGCCATAAAAATACATATATTTTTTTAAAAAATAGATATTAAAAATAAATGTCGAACATTCTTATAAGAAGGAATGCTTACTTCAGTGATATATAGAAAATATACACATAAAATGTTATAACATGTTGTAACAATTAAATATAACTTAACGTATTAAAAGATATTTTACACATATATTTAAAAAATATATATATAAGTGTATATACAAATATGTCCTTACTGATTATATGAATGCGCTTATACATTACCAAGTATTCTAATCACTTGATATTTCTCTGTTTCCTGAGTCTAGGTTTAATTGATGCTCTCTCATTCAAACCTGACCCATTATCTGCCCTTAGTCGGACAATCCAGTCACTTTCTCTACTCTCAGTATTACTTCTGATGTCACCACCTCTCATACTAGGTTCTAAAACTTCAAGGGCCCTAAACAAAAATGTGTGCGTATTATCATAAGCACTAACATGTTTGGCTAGGGCATTGTGTGGTGACCCTTTCCTAATGTGATACACATGCTCTCTTATCCTATCTCTGAATTTCCGATTGGTCTTTCCTACATAGAAATTCCTACAAGCCTGACAGACTGCAAGATAGATCACATTACTTGTCATGCAGTCTGCAGCAACACTAGTGTAGAAAGTGCGTTGGGTATCAGGGTGTACGAATTCAGGTTCAATGTCAATATAGTGACAAAAGTTGCATTGTCCGCACGGGACAGTACAAGTGGTTGTCATCTCAACTTTCCTTTGTTTTGAGTAGCATAGCATTCTCTTAAGGTTCTTCTTATTTCTATATAGAAATTTCGGTTGTTCACCAACTATTTCCTTGAGATCATTGTCAATTTGTAGGACTCCCCAAAATTTAGTAATTATATCCCTGATTTCAGAATGATCAGAGGTGTAGGTTGTGGTAAATTTCATAGTGGGTATAGTAGTGGATAACTTCTCTTCCAATGGACGACTCTGTGCTATGGGTCCAAAATATGGCATTGCTGTAGTGAGCCTTAAATCTGGTATATTCTGCATGTTATTATTTACTATTTACAGCATTTTATACAGATCAAGTGTACTCATATTATCCTAATAACTAGCAATGAACTGTCTAGGACTAATTTAGATGTAAAAGACAGATGCATGAACATAGTAATCTATATACAAATGCATAATTCAAATTTCCTGATATAAATATTGAAGTTATTAAGGTATTATTGTTACAGCATACCAGTGCATTATTCCTGCATTTGTAATATGCTAATTTTTTACAGCATACCAGTACATCCTTACATCATGCTTAATATGCTCATTATTGTTACAGCATACCAGTGCATCCTTACCTCATCCATAATATGCTAATTATTGTTACAGCATACTAGTGCATCCATACATCATCCTTAATATGCTAATTATTGTTACAGCATACCAGTCCATCCTTACATCATCTGTAATATGCTATTTATTGTTACAGCATAACAGTGCTACCTTACATCATCTATAATATGCTAATTATTGTTATAGCATACCAGTGCAGCCTTACATCTGTAATATGCTAAATAATGTTAGAGCATACTACAGCATCCTTACATCATTTGTAATATGCTAATTATTGTTACAGCATATCAGTGCATCCTTACATCATCTATAATATGCTAATTATTGTTAGAGCATAGAGTGCATCCTTACATCATCTGTAATATGCTAATTATTGTTAAGACATACTAGTGCATTCTTACATCATCTGTAATTTGCTAATTATAGTTACAGTACACCAGTGCATCCTTACATCATCTGTAATATGCTAATTATTGTTACAGCATACCAGTGCATCCTTACATCACCCTTACTATGCTAATTACTGTTACAGCATACCAGTGCATCATTACATCATTCTTAATATGCAAATTATTGTTACAGCGTATCAGTGCATCCTTATATCATCTGTATTATGCTAATTAATGTTACAACATGCCAGTGCATCCTTACATCATCTGTAATATGCTATATATTGTTACAGCATGCCAGTGTATCCTTACTTCATTTGTAATATGCTAATTATTGTTACAGCATATCAGTGTTTCTTTATATCATCCTTAATTTGCTAATTATTGTTACAGCATACCAGTGCATCCTTACCTCATCCGTAATATGCTAATTATTGTTACAGCATACCAATGCATCCTTACATCATCAGTAATATGCTAATTAATGTTATAGCATACCAGTGCATCCTTACATCACATGTAATATGCTAATTATTGTTACAGCATAATAGTGCATGCTTACATCATCCTTAATATGCTAATTATTGTTGCAGCATATGAGTGCATCTTTGTATCATCCTTAATATGGTAATTATTGTTACAGCATACCAGTGCATCCTTGCATCATCCTTAATATGCTAATTTTAGTTACAGCATACCAGTGCATCCTTACATCATCCTTAATACACTAATTATTGTTACAGCATACCAGTGCATCCTTACATCATCAGTAATATGCTAATTAATGTTATAGCATACCATCATCTGTAATATGCTAACTATTGTTACAACATAATAGTGCATGCTTACATCATACTTAATATGCAAATTATTGTTGCAGCATACGAGTGCATCTTTGTATCATCCTTAATATGCTAATTATTGTTATAGCATACCAGTGCATCCTTACACCATCTGTAATATGCTAATTATTGTTAGAGCATACCAGTGCTTCCTTACATCATTCTTAATATGCTAATTATTGTTACAGCATACCAGTGCAACCTTACATCATCCTTAATATGCTAATTAATGTTACAGCATGCCAGTGCATCCTTACAACATCCTTAATATGATAATTATTGTTACAGCATAACAGTGCATCCTTCCATCATCTGTAATATGCTAATTATTGTTTCAGCATACCGTGCATCTTTGTATCATCCTTAATATTCTAATTATTGTTACAGAATACTAATGCATCCTTATATAATTTGTAATATGCTAATTATTATTACAGCATACCAGTGCATCCTTGCATCATCCGTAATAAGCTAATTATTGTTACAGCATACCAGTGCATCCTTACATCATCCGTAATGTGCTAATTATTGTTACAGCATACCAGTGCATACTTACATAATCCTTAATATGTTGTTATTGTTGCAGTACCAGTACATCCTTACACCATCCATAATATGCTAATTATTGTTGTAGCATACCAGTGCATCTTTGTATCATCCTTAATATGCTAATTTTTGTTACAACATACTAGTGCATCCGTACATTATCTGTAATATGTTAATTACTGTTACAGCATTCCAGTGCATCCTTAAATCATCCTTAATATGCTAATTATTGTTACAGCATACCAGTGCATCCTTACATCATCTGTAATATGCTAATTATTGTTACAGCATACCAGTGCATCCTTACACCATACTTAATATGCTAATTTTTGTTAAAGCATAACAGTGAATCCTTACATCATCCTTAATATGCTAATTATTGTGTCAGCATTCCAGTGCATCTTTGTATCATCCTTATTATGCTAACTATTGTTACAGCATACCACTGCATCCTTACATCTGTAATATGCTAATTATTGTTACAACATACCAGTGCATACTTACACCATCTGTAATATGCTAATTATTGTTAGAGCATACCAGTGCATCCTTACATCATCTGTAATATGCTAATTATTGTTAAAGCATACTAGTGCATTCCTACAATATCTGTAATTTGCTAATTATTGTTACAGCATACCAGTATATCCTTACCACATCTGTAATATGCTAATTTTTTTTTCGCATACCAGTGCATCATTACATCATCCTTATTATGCTAATTATTGTTATAGCGTACTAGTGCATCCTTACATCATCCTTAATATGCTACATATTATTACACTATAACAGTGCATATTTACATCATCTGTAATATGCTAATTAATGTTACAGCATACTAGTGCATCCTTACATCATCTGTAATATGCTAATTATTGTTACAGCATACCAGAGCATCCTTACATCATCTGTAATATGCTAAATATTGTTACAGCATGCCAGTGCATCCTTACATCATCCTTAATATGCTAATTATTTTTACAGCACACTAGTGCATCCTTACATCATCTTTAATATGCTAATTATTGTTACAGCATACCAGTGCATCCTTGTATCATCCTTAATATTCTAATTATAATTACAGCATACCAGTGCTTCCTTACATCATTAACATGCTAATTATTGTTACAGCATACCAGTGCATCCTTACATCATCCTTAAAATGCTAGTTGATGTTACAGCATGGCAGTGCATCCTTACATCATCCTTAATATGCTTATTATTGTTACAGCATAGCAGTGCATCCTTCAATCATCTGTAATATGCTAATTATTGTTAAAGCATACCAGTACATCTTTGTATCTTCCTTAATATGCTAATTATTTTTACAGCATACCAAAGCATCCTTACATCAACCGTAATATGCTAATTATTGTTACAGCATACCAGTGCATCCTTACATCATCTGTAATATGCTAATTATTGTTACAGCATACCAGTGCATCCTTACGTCATCTGTAATATGCTAATTATGTTTGCAGCATACCAGTGCATCTTTGTATCATCCTTAATATGCTAATTATTGTTCCAGCATACCAGTGCATGCTTACCTCATCCTAAAATATGCTAATTATTGTTACAGCATACTTGTGCCCCCTTACATCATCTGTAATATGCTATATAATGTTACAGCATACCAGTGCATACTTGCATCATCTGTGATATGCTAATTATTGTTACAGCATACCTGTGTATCCTTACACCATCTGTAATATGCTAATTATTGTTTCAGCATACGTTTGTATCTTTGCATCATTCTTAATATGCTAATTAGAGTTACAGCATACCAGTGCATCCTTACAACATCCGCAATATGCTAATTATTGTTACAGCATACCAGTACCTGCTTACATCATCCTTAATATGCTAATTATTGTTACAGCATGCCAGTGCATCCTTACATCATCCTTAATATGCTAATTATTATTACAGAATACCTGTGCATCTTTACATCATCCGTAATATGCCAATTATTGTTACAGCATACCAGTGCATCCTTAAATCATCTGTAGTATTATAATTTTTTTACAGCACACCAGTACATCCTTACATCATCCTTAATATGCTAATTATTGTTACAGCATAACAGTGCATCTTTACATCATCTGTAATATGCTAAATAATGTTACAGCATACTAGTGTATCCTTACATCATCCGTAATATGCTAATTATTGTTACAGCATACCAGTGCATCCTTACATCATCCTTAATTTTTTAACTAATGTTACAGCATGCCAGTGCATCCTTACATCATCCTTAATAGGATAATTATTGTTACAGCATAACAGCGCATCCTTCCATCTTGTGTAATATTGTAATTATTGTTATAGCATACCAGTGCATGTTTGTATCATCCTTAATATGCTAATTATTGTTACAGCATACCAATGCATCCTTACATCATCCATAATATGCTAATTATTGTTGCAGCATACCAGTGCATACTTATATCATCTGTAATGTGCTAATTATTGTTACTGCATACCACTGCATCCTTACATAATCCTAAAATATGCTAATCATTGTTACAGTATACCAGTGCATCCTTACATCGTCTGTAAAATGCTAACTGTTGTTACAGCATACCAGTGCATCCTTACATCATCCGTAATATGCTAATTATTGTTACAGCATACCAGTGTATCTTTACATCATCCTTAATATGCTTAGTATTGTTACAGCATACCAGTGTATCCTTCCATCATCTGCAATATGCTAATTATTGTTACAGCATACCAGTGCATCCTTACAACATCCTTAATATGCTAATTATCATTACTGCATACCAGTGCATCTTTACAACATCCTTAATATGCTAATTGTTGTTACAGCATACCAGTGCATCCTTACATCATCTGTAATATGCTAATTATTGTTACAGCATACCAGTGCATCCTTAGTTCATCTGTAATATGCTAATTATTATTACAGCATACCAGTGCATCTTTACATCATCTTTAATAAGCTAATTATTGTTACAGCATACCAGTACATCCTTACATCATCCTTAATATGCTAATTATTGTTACAGCATAACAGTGCATCTTTACATCATCTGTGATATGCTAAATAATGTTACAGCATACTAGTACATCCTTACATCATCTGTAATATGCTAATTATTGTTACAGCATACCAGTGCATCCTTACATCATCTGTAATATGCTAATTATTGTTACAGCATGCCAGTGCATCCTTACATCATCCTTAATATGCTAATTATTGTTATAGCATGCCAGTGCATCCTTACATCATCCTTAATATGCTAATTATTGTTACAGCATACCAGTGCATCTTTGTATCATCCTTAATATGCTAACTATTGTTACAGCATACCAGTGCATCCTTACATCATCTGTAATATGCTAATTATTGTTGCAGCATACCAGTGCATCCTTCCATCATCTGTAATATGCTAATTATTGTTGCAGCATACCAATGCATCCGTACATCATCTGTAATATGTTAATGATTGTTACAGCATAGAAGTGCATCCTTACATCATCCTTAGTATGCTCATTATTGTTACTGCATACAAGTGCATCCATAGATCATCCTCAATATGCTAATTATTGTTACAGCTTTTGAGTGCATCCTTACATCTTCCTTAACATGCTAGTTATTGTTACAGCATACCACCAGATCATCATTACTTCATCCTTTATATAGTAATTATTATTACAGCATACCAGTGCATCTTTAAATCATCTGTAATATGCTAAATATTGTTACAGGATACCAGTACATCCTTACATCATCTGTAATATCAATACCAAAAATTAGCCAAACAGTGTATGAAATCCACAATCAACTACAGAAAATACACTGCCACGGCTGAATTCTCTCACAGTCTTCTTTATTAAAACAATTCCACACAAATTAAAGATTGAGCGCTTTCTTCCCTATGCCCAGGGATTTCATCAGAATCTGTGTCTCCTAATGTTTTCCCCCTTAAATACTCTGTTACAATTATAACATCATTAATTGTAAAAAATATTTAAGTGCAACATGCATCAGTTTTAAACCTTCTATTGTTAAACTCTTAGAACATTTTATTAAAATACATGACAATTCATTAAAAAAACTTTTTGTTAATATACTATCTTCCATTTCAATTTCTATCCATTAATCATCTTCTGTTTAACATTTATTTCATAGACTCCACTTTTTTACACAGTAGGGGCTTAATTGAAATTATTTCATTTAACCCTGGGGTTTGACTTGCTTATAGCTTAATTTGCCATCTTGTTTCTCATCCTTCTATGTGGCTTCTGTAGTCTCCACCCCACTGCTTCCTAGAGAGTCTAACCATGAACACCAAACTAGGAAATGATAACAAAGAGCTTGTTATGGAATTCATGGAAATAGTCTTGGACCATAATTATATAATATGTGATGGAGAATATTATAGGCAACACAAGGGGGTTGCTATGGGGGCTTCATGTGCCCCTATTTTTGCCAACCTTGTGCTGTTAGAGGGGAACACAATAAAATATTTAAAAGTGATTTTTTTCAATATATGAACTTATATGTAAGGTTCCTGGACAACATTTTTATTCTGTGGAAAGGTCCAGAAAATAGAATTAAAGATTTGGTTAAATACATAAATGAAAGTACAGGATTTTTGAAATTCACATATGAATACAAAATGAGTGGGATAAACTACTTAGATACATACATTGAGAAGGATAAAAAATGCTTTAAATCTAAGGTTTATAGAAAACCAATCTTTAGTAATTCCTATCTACAATATACAAGTGACCACTCAGTAAGACAAATAAACAGTATTATTAAATGACAAGTAATAAAGATAGCAAGAATGACTTCTAAGGAAGAGGACATAGATGATGAATTATTGACAGTAGCAAAATTATTTCAAGAGAGAGGTACCCAACAAAAATAACTGATGAATATGTTGGCTATGTAAGAAATGAGTGGGGGGGAAATATAAGCCCATATTAGGGAATTTAAAAGAAAGTAAAAATAAAAGTGAGAAAGAAAACAAAAGATTTGAAAAGGCTATGGTTGCCCCATATGGAAGTAAAGCATATGAGGTGGAAAAATAGTGAATGAAAACTGGACCATATTAAGAAACAACCTGAAGTTATGGGCTATTAGGGGTTCAAAACCAAGCTTTGTGTACAAAATAGGCCCTAATCTAAAAAAGACTTTTGAAATGGCTCCAAGGAATAGGGGTAGGTATGGTACTACAAGATGTGGAAGTTGCTCCCAATGTAAATATATTTGTACAGATGAGAATATTATTATTAATAACTCATTAAGAACTACAGTTAGATTTGAGAAGGGAAATTGTTAGACTATAGGAGCGGTGTATTTGGCTATGTGTAAATCCTGTCCCAGTTTTTATGTAGGTAAAACTGAAAGACGACTGAGGGACAGGATATATGAACACATACCAAATATCAACCAAGAATGTGAATAATGCTCTATATAGGCATTCTACAACCTGCCTGAATTGTACAGAATTCAGATTAGGGATTTTGGAAAAAGTGTCATAAAACCCTACGGGTGGAGACTACAGAAGCCACATAGAAGAAAGAGAAACAAGATGGCAAATTAAGCTATAAGCAAGTCAAACCCGGGGTTAAATGAAATAATTTCAATTAAGCCATTACTGTGTAAAAAAGTGGAGTCTATGAAATAAATGTTAAACAGAAGATGATTAATGGATAGAAATTGAAATGGAAGATATTATATTAACAAAAAGTTTTTTTAATGTACTGTCATGTATTTTAATAAAATGTTTTAAGAGTTTTACAATAGAAGGTTTTAAACTGAAGCATAGTGCTCTTAAGCATTTTTTACAATGAATGATGTCATAATTGTAACAGAGTATTTAAGGGGGAAAACATAAGGAGAACAGATTCTGATGAAATCCCTGGGCATAGGGAAGAAAGCGCTCAATCTTTAATTTGTGTGGAATTGTTTTAATAAAGAAGACTGTGAGAGAATTCAGCCGTGGCAGTGTATTTTTCTTAGTTGATCATCCGTAATATGATAATTATTGTCACAGCATACCAGTGCATCGTTACATCATCTGAAATATGGTAATTATTGTTACAGCATACCAGTGCATCCTTACATCATCTGTAAAATGCTAATTATTGTAACAGCATACCAGTGCATCCTTACATAATCTGTAAAACGCTAATTGTTGTTACAGCATGCCAGTGAATCCTTACATCATCCTCAATATGCTAATTATTGTTACAGCATACCAGTGCATCCTAACATCATCCTTAATATGCTAATTATTATTACAGCATACCAGTGTATCCTTACATCATCTGCAATATGCTAATTATTGTTACAGCATACCAGTGCATCGTTACATGATCCGTAATATTCTAATTATTGTTACAGCATACCAGTGCATCCTTACAATATCCTTAATATGCTAATTATTGTTACAGCATACCAGTGCATCCTTACAACATCCTCAATATGCTAATTATTGTTACAGCATACCAGTGCATCCTTACATCATCTGCAATATGCTAATTATTGTTACAGAATACCAGTGCATCGTTACATGATCCATAATATTCTAATTATTGTTACTGCATACCAGTGCATCCTTACAACATCCTTAATATGCTAATTATTGTTACAGCATGCCAGTGCATCCTTACAACATCCTTAATATGCTAATTATTATTACAGCATACCAGTGCATCCTTACATCATCCGTAATATTCTATTTATTGTTGCTAATTATTGTTACAGCATGCCAGTGCATCCTTACATCATCCTTTATTGTTACAGCATACCACTGCCTCCTTACATTATCCGTAATATGCTAAATATTGTTACAGCATACCAGTGCTACCTTACATCATCCTTAATATGCTGGTTTTCAAAAAATCCCCAAAAAAAAAAAGAAGGAAAAAAGGGAAAAAAAAACAAAAATGGGGGGGAAAAAAAAAAAAAAAATTTTTTCCTTTTTTTAAAAAGGGAAAAAAAGGGTTTTCAACCTTTAAAATTTTTAAATTTTCATTTTAAATTTTTGGGGCATTTCCCCAAAAAAATTTTTAATTTTTTTTTTTTAAAATTGGGGAAATTGTTTAAACCCCCCCCCCCCCCCCCCCCCCCCCCCCCCCCCCCCACCCACCCCCACACCCCCTCCCCCCCCCCCCCCCCCCCCCCCCCCCCCCCCCCCCCCCCCCCCCCCCCCCCCCCCCACCCCCCCCCCCTCCCCTCCCCCCCCCCCCCCCCCCCCCCCCCCCCCCCCCCCCCCCCCCCCCCCCCTCCCCCCCCCCCCCCCCCCCCCCCCCCCCCCGCACCAAAAAAAAAAAAAAAAAAAAAAGAACAAAAACAAAAAAAAAAAAAAAAAAAAAAAAAAAAAAGAAAAAAAAAAAAAAAAAAAAAAAAAAAAAAAAAAAAAAAAAAAAAAAAACTAAAAAAAAAAAAAAAAAAAAAAAAAAAAAACAAAAAAAAAAAAAAAAAAATAAAAAAAAAAAAAAAAAAAAAAAAAAAAAAAAAAAAAAAACAAAAAAAAAAAAAAAAAAAAAAAAAAAAAAAAAAAAAAAAAAAAAAAAAAAAAAAAAAAAAAAAAAAAAAAAAAAAAGAAAATGATTTAATTTGGGGAAAAGGAAATTTTGAAATTTAAATTATTAACAAGGTTTAATACATCATCCTTAATATGCTAATTATTTCACAGCATATCCATGCATCCTTACATCATCTGTAATATGTTAGCTATTGTTACAGCATACCAGTGCATCCTTACATCATCTGTACTATGATATTTATTGTTACAGCATACAAGTGCATCTTTACATCATCTGTAATATGCTAATTATTGTTACAGCATACCAGTGCATCCGCACATCATCCTTAATATGCTAATTATTGTTACAGCATACCAGTGCATCCTTACATGATCTGTAATATGCTAATTATTGTTAGAGCATACCAGTGCATCTTTGATTCATCCTTAATATACTAATTATTGATAAAGCAAGCCAGTGCATCCTTACATCATATCATCCGTAATATGCTAACTATGGTTACAGGATGCCAGTTCATCCTTACATCATGCTAAATATGCTAATTACTGTTAAAGCATACCAGTGCATCCTTACATCATCCTAAATATGTTAATTACTGTTACAACATACCGGTGCATCCTTACATCATCCGGAATATTCTAATTATTGTTACAGCATACCAGTGCATTGTTACATCATCCTTAATGCACTAAATATTGTTACAGCACATCAGTGCATCCTTACATTATCCTTAATATGTAAATTATTGTTACAGCATACCAGTGCATCCTTACATCATCTGTACTATGCTAATTATTGTTACAGCATACCAGTGCATCCTTACATCATCTTTAATATGCCAGTTATTGTTACAGCATACCAGTGCATCCTTACATCATCCGTAATATTCTAATTATTGTTACAGCATACCAGTGCATTGTTACATCATCCTTAATGCGCTAAATATTGTTACAGCACACCAGTGCATTCTTACATTATCCTTAATATGGTAATTATTGTTACATCATACCAGTGCATCCTTACATCATCTGTACTATGCTAATTATTGCTACAGCATACCAGTGCATCCTTACATCATCTTTAATATGCTAATTATTGTTACAGCATATCAGTGCATCCTTACATAATCCTTAATATGCTAATTATTGTTAAAGCATACCAGTGCATCTTTGGATCATCCTTAATATGCTAATTATTGTTACAGCATGCCAGTGCATTCTTACATCATCCTCAGTATGCTAATTATAGTTACAGCATACCAGTGCATCCTTTCATCTTCTGTAATAAGCTAATTACTCTTACAGCAAACCAGTGCATCCTTACATCATCTGTAATATGTTGCAGCATACCAGTGCATCCTTACATCATCTGTACTATGCTAATTATTGTTACAGCATGCCAGTGCATCCTTACATCATCCTTAATATGCTAATTATTGTTAAAGCATAGCAGTGCATCCTTACATCATCCTTAATATGCTAATTACTGTTACAGAACACCAGTGCATCCTTACATCATCTTTAATATGCTAATTATTGTTACAGCATACCATTGCATCCTTACATCGTCCTTAATATGCTAATTATTATAACAGCATACCAGTGTATCCTTACATCATCTGTCATATGCTAAATATTGTAGCAGCATACCAGTGAATCCTTTAATCATCTGTAACATGCTAATTATTGTTACTGCATACCAGTGCATCCTTACATCATTTGTAATATTCTAGTTATTGTTACAGTACACCAGTGCATCCTTTCATTACCTGTAATATGCTAATTATTGTTACCGCATACCAGTGCATACCTACATCATCCTTAATATGCAATTTATTATTTCCGCATACCAGTGCATCCTTACATCTTCTGTAATATGCTAATTATTACTACAGCATACCAGTGCATCCTTTCATCATCTGTGATATGCTATTTATTGTTACAGCATACCAGTACATCCTTACATCATCTGTAATATGCTAATTATTGTTACAGCATACCAGTGCTTCCTTACATCATATGTAATATGCTAATTATTGTTATAGCATACCAGTGCATCCTTACATCATCTGTTATATGCTAATTCTTTTTACAGAATACCAGTGCATCCTCACCTCATCAGTAATGTGCTAATTATTGTTACAGCATACCAGTGCATCCTTACAGCATCCTTAATATGCTAATTATTGTTACAGCATACCACTGTATCCTTACATCATCCTTAATATGCTAATTATTGATACAGCACACCAGTGCATCTTTGTATCATATTTAATATGCTAATTATTTTTACAGCATACCTGTGCATCCTTACATCATCTGTTATATGCTAATTTTTGATACAGCATACCAGTATATCATTACATCATCCTTAATATGCTAATTATTTCACAGCATACCCATGCATCCTTACATCATCTGTAATATGTTAGTTATTTTTACAGCATACCAGTGCATCCTTACATCATCTGTACTATGCTAATTATTGTTACAGCATACCAGTGCATCCTTAAATCATCTGTAATATGCTAATTATTGTTACAGCATACCAGTGCATCCTTACATCATCCTTAATATGCTAATTATTGTTACAGCATACCAGTGCAACCTTACAGGATCAGTAATATGCTATTTATTGTTAGAGCATACCAGTGCTTCTTTGATTCATCCTTAATATGCTAATTATTGATACATCAAGCCAGTGCATCATATCATCATTAATATGCTAACTATGGTTACAGGATGACAGTTCATCCTTACATCATGCTTAATATGCTCATTACTGTTAAGGCATACCAGTGCATCCTTACATCATCCTTAATGTGTTAATTACTGTTACAGCATACCGGTGAATCCTTACATCATCTGTAATATGCTAACCATTGTTACAGTATACCAGTGCATCCTTACATCATCTTTAATATGCTATTTATTGTTACAGCATACCAGTGCATCCTTATATCTTCCGTAATATTCTAATTATTGTTACAGCAATACCAGTGCATCCTTACATCATGCTTAATATAGAAAAACCCCAGCGTGAGCAGGTGCTGATCCTTGTATGAATGAAATCCAGCAAAATAAATGCCAGCAACGTAAATGATGCAGATAAAATCGCTGTTTATTCCAAAATCAGTTTAAAAGAGTCAGATAAGCGCTTTCGCATTACTGCTTCATCAGATCTATGTTGTTATAGATCTGATGAAGCAGTAATGCGAAAGCGCTTATCTGACTCTTTTAAACTGATTTTGGAATAAACAGCGATTTTATCTGCATCATTTACGTTGCTGGCATTTATTTTGCTGGATTTCATTCATATGAGGATCAGCACCTGCTCACACTGGGTTTTTTCTATTTTATTTGATTATTTCCTCACAAACTAACCCTAGCGTTAACCTGAAGCAAGACCAGACTTTTACTTATCATCCTAAATATGTTAATTATTGTTGCAGCATACCAGTGCATCCTTACATCATCATTAATATGCTAATTATTGTTAAAGCATACCAGTGCAACCTTACATCAACGTTAATATGCTAATTACTGTTACAGCATGCCAGTGCGTCCTTTCCATCATCCTTAATATGCTAATTATTCTTATAGAATACCAGTCCATCCTTACATCATCTGTAATATGGTAATTATTGTTAAAGCATACCAGTGCTTCCTTACATCATATGTAATCTGCTAATTTCTGTTTTAGCATACCAGTGCATCCTTACATCATCTGTAATAGGTTAATTATTGTTACAGAATACCAGTACATCTATACATTAATCGTAATATGCTAATTATTGTCACAGCATACCAGTGCATCCTTACATCATCTATAATATGCTAATTATTGTTACAGCATACCAGTACATCCTTACATCATCTCTAATATGCTAATTATTGTTACAGCATTCTAGTGAATCCTTACATCATCTAGAATAAGCTAATTATTGTTACAGCATAGCAGTGCATCCTTACATCATCCGTAATATACTAGTTATTGTTACAGCATACCAGTGCATCTGTACAACATCCTTGATATGCTAATTATTGTTACAGCATACCAGTGCATCCTTACAACATCCTTAATACGCTAATTATTGTTACAGCATACCAGTGCATCCGTACAAAATCCTTGATATGCTAATTATTGTTACAGCATACCAGTGCATCCTTACAACATCCTTAATATGCTAATTATTGTTGCAGCATACCAGTGCATCCTTACATTATCCGTAATATGCTAATTATTGATACAGCATACCAGTGCATAGTTACATCATCCTTAATCTGCTGATTATTGTTACAGCATACCAGTGCATCGTTATATCATCCTTAATATGCTAATTATTGTTACAGCATACCAGTGCATCCTTACATCATCTCTAATATGCTAATTATTTTTACAGCATACCAGTGCATCCTTACATCATCCTTAATATGCTAATTATTGTTACAGCATGCCAGTGCATCTTTGTATCATCCTTAATATGCTAATTATTGTTACAGCATGCCACTGCATCCTTACATCATCCTCAATATGCTAATTATTGTTACAGCATACCAGTGCATTGTTACATCATCCTTAATGTGCTAAATATTGTTACAGCACACCAGTGCATCCTTACATTATCCTTAATATGCTAATTATTGTTACAGCATACCAGCGCATCCTTACATCATCTGTAATATCTTAATTATTGTTACAGCATACCAGAGCATCCTTACATCATCTGTACTATGCTAATTATTGTTACAGCATACCAGTGCATCTTTGTATCATCCTTAATATGCTAATTATTGTTACAGCATACCAGTGCATCCTTACATCATCTATAAAATACTAATTATTTTTACAGCATGCCAGAGCATCCTTACGTCATCCTTAATAGCATGCCAGTGCACCCTTACATCATCCCTAATAGGATAATTATTGTTAAAGCATAACAGTGTATCATTGTATCATCCTTAATATGCTAATTATAGTTACAGCATATCAATGCATCCTTACCTCATCCGTAATAAGCTAATTATTGTTGCAGCATACCAGTGGTTACTTACATCATCTGTAATATGCTAATTATTATTACAGCATACCAGTATATCTTTACATCATCCTTAATATGGTAATTATTGCTAGAGCATACCAGTGCATCCATACATCATCTGTAATATGCTTATTATTGTTACAGCATTCCAGTGCATTCTTACATCATCTGTAATATGTAAATTATTTTTACAGCATACCAGTGCATCCTTACATCATATGTAATATGCTAATTATTGTTACAGCATACCAGTGCATCCTTACATCATCCTTAATATGTTAATTATTGTTACAGCATACCATTGTATCCTTAAATCATCCTTAATATGTTAATAATTGTTACAGCATACCAGAGCATCCTTACATCATCTTTAATATGCTAATTATTGTTAAAGCATACTAGTGCATCCTTACATCATCTGTAATATGCTAATTATTGTTACAACATACCAGTGCATCCTTACATCATCCATAATATTCTAAATAGTGTTACAGCATATCAGTGCATCTTTGTATCATATTGAAAATGCTAATTATAGTTACAACATACCAGTTCATCATTGTATCATCCTTAATATGCTAATTATTTTTACAGCATACCACTGCATCCTTAAATCACCTGTAATATGCTAAATATTGTTACAGCATACCAGTGCATTATTACATCATCTGTAATATGCTAATTATTTTTACAGCATACTAGTAAACCTTACATCATGTGTAATATGGTAATTATTGTTAGAGCATACAAGTACTTCCTTACATCATCCGTAATTTGCTAATTATTGTTACAGCA
Source organism: Protopterus annectens (assembly GCF_019279795.1). NCBI lineage: Eukaryota > Metazoa > Chordata > Ceratodontiformes > Protopteridae > Protopterus > Protopterus annectens. Next base: position 1,238,726,724 of record NC_056728.1, read on the forward strand.
AAACAGTGGATCCTTACATCATCTGTAATATGCTAATTATTGTTACAGCATAACAGTGCTTCCTTACATCATCTGTAATATGCAAATTATTGTTACAACATACCAGTGCATCCTTACATCGTCTGCAATATGCTAATTCTTGTTACAGCATGCCAGTACATCCTTACATCATCCTTAATATTCTAATTATTTTACAGCATACCAGTGCATGCTTACATCATCTGTAATATGCTAATTATTGTTACAGCATACCATGCATCCTTACATCAACTGTACAATGCTAATTATTGTTATAGCATACCAGTTCATCCTTACAACATCCGTAATATGCTAATTATTGTTACAGCATACCATGTATCCTTACATCAACTGTAATATGCTAATTATTGTTATAGCATACCAGTGCATCCTTACATCATCTGTAATATACTAACTATTGTTAAAGCATCCCAGTGCATCCTTACATCATCTCTAATATGCTAATTATTTTTACAGCATGCCAGTGCATCCTTACATCATCCTTAATATGCTAATTATTGTTAAAGCATACCAGTGCATCCTTACATCATTCTTAATATGCTAACTACTGTTACCGAACACCAGTGCATCCTTACATCATCTTTAATATGCTAATTATTGTTACAGCAAAACAGTGGATCCTTACATCATCTGTAATATGCTAATTATTGTTACAGCATAACAGTGCTTCCTTACATCATCTGTAATATGCAAATTATTGTTACAACATACCAGTGCATCCTTACATCATCTGCAATATGCTAATTCTTGTTACAGCATGCCAGTACATCCTTACATCATCCTTAATATTCTAATTATTTTACAGCATACCAGTGCATGCTTACATCATCTGTAATATGCTAATAATTGTTACAGCATACTAGTGCATCCTTACATCATCTGTAATATGCTAATTATTGTTACAGCATAGCAGTGCATCCTTACATCATCTGTATTATGCTAACTATTGTTACAGCATACCAGTGCATTTTTACATCATCCTTAATATGCTAATAATTGTTGCAGCATACCAGTGCATCCTTACATCATCTGTAATATGCTAATTATTGCTACAGCATACCAGTGCATCTTTACATCATCCTTATTATGCTAACTATTGTTACAGCATACCAGTTCATCCTTACATCATGCGTAATATGCTAATTATTGTTACAGCATACCAGTGCTTCCTTCCATCATCTGTAATATGCTAATTATTGTTATAGCATACCAGTGCAACCTTACATCATCTGAAACATGCTAATTATTGTTACTGCATACCAGTGCACCCTTACATCATTTGTAGTGTTCTAGTTATTGTTACAGCACACCAGTGCATCCTTACATTACCTGTAATATGCTAATTATTGTTACCGCATACCAGTGCGTCCTTGCATCTTCTGTAATATGCTAATTATTGCTACAGCATACCAGTGCATCCTTTCATCATCTGTGATATGCTAATTATTGTTACAGCATACCGGCGCATCCTTACATCATCTGTAATATGCTAATTATTGTTACAGCATACCAGTTCATCCTTACATCATCCCTAATATGCTAATTATTGTTAAAACATACCAGTGCATCCTTACATCATCTGTACTATGCTAATTATTGTTACAGCATACCAGTGCATCCTTACATCATCCTTAATATGCTAATTATTGTTAAAGCATACCAGTGCATCTTTGTATCATCCGTAATATGCTAATTACTATTACAGCATACCAGTGCATCCTTACATCATCTGTAATATATTAATTATTGTCAGAGCATACCAGTGCATCCTTAAATCATCTATAATATGTTAATTATTGTCACAGCATACCAGTGCATCCACACATCATCTGTAATATGCTAATTATTGTTAGAGCATACCAGTGCATCTTTGTATCATCCTCTATATGCTAATTATTGTTACAGCATGCCAGTGCATCCTTACATCATCCTCAGTACGTTAATTATAGTTACAGCATACCAGTGCATCCTTAAACTTCTGTATTAAGCTAATTACTCTTACAGCATATCAGTGCATCCTTACATCATCTGTAATATGCTAATTATTGTTACAGCATACCAGTGCATCCTTACATCATCCTTAATATGCTAATTATTGTTACTGCATACCAGTGCATCCTTACATCATCTGTAATATACTAATTATTGTCAGAGCATACCAGTGCATCCATAAATCATCTGTAATATGCTAATTATTGTCATAGCATACCAGTGCATCCTTACATCATCTGTAATATGCTAATTATTGTTAGAGCATACCAGTGCATCTTTGTATCATCCTTTATATGCTGGTTATCGATACAGCATGCCAGTGCATCCTTACATCATCCTCAGTATGCTAATTATAGTTACAGCATACCAGTGCATCCTTACATCTTCTGTATTAAGCTAATTACACTTGCAGCATACCAGTGCATGCTTACATCATCTGTAATATGCTAATTATTGTTACAGCATACCATGCATCCTTACATCAACTGTACAATGCTAATTATTGTTATAGCATACCAGTTCATCCTTACATCATCCGTAATATGCTAATTATTGTTACAGCATACCATGCATCCTTACATCAACTGTAATATGCTAATTATTGTTATAGCATACCAGTGCATCCTTACATCATCTGTAATATACTAACTATTGTTAAAGTATACCAGTGCATCCTTACATCATCTCTAATATGCTAATTATTTTTACAGCATGCCAGTGCATCCTTACATCATCCTTAATATGCTAATTATTGTTAAAGCATACCAGTGCATCCTTACATCATTCTTAATATGCTAATTACTGTTACCGAACACCAGTGCATCCTTACATCATCTTTAATATGCTAATTATTGTTACAGCATACCAGTGCATCCTTACATCATCTGTAATATGCTAAATATTGTAGCAACATACCAGTGAATCCTTTAATCATCTGTAACGTGCTAATTATTGTTACTGCATACCAGTGCATCCTTACTTTACCTGTAATATGCAAATTATTGCTACCACATACCAGTGCATCCTTACATCATCCTTAATATGCAATTTATTGTTACAGCATACCAGTGCATCCTTACATCTTCTGTAATATGCTTATTATTGCTACAGCATCCCAGTCCATCCTTTCATCATCTGTGATATGCTAATTATTGTTACAGCATACCAGTGCATCCTTACATCATCTGTAATAGCTAATTATTGTTACAGCATACCAGTGCTTCCTTACATCTGTAATATGCTAATTATTGTTACAGCATACCAGTGCATCCTTACATCATCTGTAATATGCTAATTATTTTTACAGCATACCAGTGCATCCTTACCTCATCAGTAATATGCTAATTATTGTTACAGCATACCAGTTCATCCTTACATCATCCCAAATATGCTAATTATTGTTACAGCATACCAGTGCATCATTACAGCATCCTTAATATGCTAATTATTGTTACAGCATACCTGTGCATCCTTACATCATCCTTAATATGCTAATTATTGATACAGCATACCAGTGCATCCTTACATTGTCCGTAATATGCTAATTATTTTTGCAGCATAGCAGTGCATCCTTACATCATCTGTAATATGCTAGCTATTGTTACAGCATACCAGTGCATCCTTACACCATCTTTAATATGCTATTTATTGTTACAGCATACCCATGCATCCTTACATCATCTGTAATATTTTAGCTATTGCTACAGCATGCCAGTGATTCCTTACATCATCTGGACTATGCTAATTATTGTTACAGCATTCAAGTGCATCCTTACATCATCTGTAATATGCTAATTATTGTTACAGCATACCAGTGCATACTTACATCATCCTTAATATGCTAATTATTGTTCCAGCATACCAGTGCATCCTTACATGATCTGTAATATGCTAATTATTGTTATAGCATACCAGTGCATCTTTGATTCATCCTTAATATACTAATTATTGATACAGCAAGCCAGTGCATCCTTACTTCATATAATCCGTAATATGCTAACCATGGTTACAGGATGCCAGTTCATCTTTACATCATGCTTAATATGCTAATTACTGCTAAAGAATACCAGTGCATCCTTACATCATCCTTAATATGTTAAATACTGTTACAACATACCAGTGCATCCTTACACCATCTGTAATATGCTAACTATTGTTACAGTATACCAGTGCATCCTCACATCATCTTTAATATTCTAATTATTGTTACAGCATTCCAGTGCATCCTTATCATCCGTAATATTCTAATTATTGTTACAGCATACCAGTGCATTGTTACATCATCCTTAATGCGCTAAATATTGTTACAGCACACCAGTGCATCCTTACATTTTCCTTAATATGCTAATTATTGTTACAGCATACCAGTGCATCCTTACATCATCTGCACTATGCTAATTATTGTTACAGCATACCAGTGCATCCTTACATCATTCTTAATATGCTAATTATTGTTACAGCATGCCAGTGCATCCTTACATCATCTGTAATCTGCTAATTTCTGTTTCAGCATACCAGTGCATCTTTACATCATCTGTAATAGGCTAATATTTCTTAGAGCATACCAGTGCATCCTTACATCATCCGTAATATGCTAATTATTGTTACAGCATACCAGAGCATCATTACAACATCCTTGATATGCTAATTATAGTTACAGCATACCAGTGCCTCCTTACAGCATCCTTAATATGCTAATTATTGATACAGCATACCAGTGCAAATTTGTATCACCCTTAATATGTTAATTATTTTTACAGAATACCAGTGCATCCTTACATCATCCGTAATATGCTTATTATTTTTGCAGCATACCAGTGCATCCTTACATCATCTGTAATATGCTAATTATTGATACAGCATACCAGTATATCAATACATCATCCTTAATGTGCTAATTATTTCACATCATGCCCATGCATCCTTACATCATCTGTAATATGTTAGCTATTGTTACAGCATACCACTGCATCCTTACATCATCTGTACTATGATATTTATTGTTACAGCATACAAGTGCATCCTTACATCATCTGTAATATGCTAATTATTGTTACAGCATACCAGTGCATTCTTACATCATCCTTAATATGCTAATTATTGTTACAGCATACCAGTGCATCCTTACATGATCTGTAATATGCTAATTATTGTTAGAGCATACCAGTGCATCTTTGATTCATCCGGAATATTCTATTTATTGTTACAGCATACCAGTGCATTGTTACATCATCCTTAATGCACTAAATGTTGTTACAGCACATCAGTGCATCCTTACATTATCCTTAATATGCTAATTACTGTTACAGCATACCAGTGCATCCTTACATCATCTGTACTATGCTAGTTATTGTTACAGCATACCAGTGCATCCTTACATCATCTTTAATATGCCAGTTATTGTTACAGCATACCAGTGCATCCTTACATCATCCGTAATATTCTAATTATTGTTACAGCATACCAGTGCATTGTTACATCATCCTTAATGCGCTAAATATTGTTACAGCACACCAGTGCATCCTTGCATTATCCTTAATATGGTAATTATTGTTACAGCATACCAGTGCATCCTTACATCATCTGTACTATGCTAATTATTGTTACAGCATACCAGTGCATCCTTACATCATCTTTAATATGCTAATTATTGTTACAGCATATCAGTGCATCCTTACATCATCCTTAATATACTAATTATTGTTAAAGCGTACCAGTGCATCTTTGTATCATTCTTAATATGCTAATTATTGTTACAGCATGCCAGTGCATTCTTACATCATCCTCAGTATGCTAATTATAGTTACAGCATACCAGTGCATCCTTACATCTTCTGTAATAAGCTAATTAATCTTACAGCATACCAGTGCATCCTTACATCATCTGTAATATGTTGCAGCATACCAGTGCATCCTTACATCATCTGTACTATGCTAATTATTGTTACAGCATGCCAGTGCATCCTTACATCATCCTTAATATGCTAATTATTGTTAAAGCATAGCAGTGCATCCTTACATCATCCTTAATATGCTAATTACTGTTACAGAACACCAGTGCATCCTTACATCATCTGTAATATGCTAACTATTGTTACAGTATAACAGTGCATCCTTACATCATCTTTAATATGCTAATTATTGTTACAGCATACCAGTGCATCCTTACATCATCCTTAATATGCTAATTATTATAACAGCATACCAGTGCATCCTTACATCATCTGTAATATGCTAAATATTGTAGCAGCATACCAGTGAATCCTTTAATCATCTGTAACATGCTAATTATTGTTACTGCATACCAGTGCATTCTTACATCATTTGTAATATTCTAGTTATTGTTACAGTACACCAGTGCATCCTTACATTAACTGTAATATGCTAATTTTTGTACCGCATACCAGTGCATACCTACATTATCCTTAATATGCAATTTATTATTACAGCATACCAGTGCATCCTTACATCTTCTGTAATATGCTAATTATTGCTACAACATACCAGTGCATCCTTTCATCATCTGTGATATGCTAATTATTGTTACAGCATACCAGTGCTTCCTTACATCATCTGTAATATGCTAATTATTGTTATAACATACCAGTGCATCCTTACATCATCTGTTTTATGCTAATTATTTTTACAGCATACCAGTATATCATTACATCATCCTTAATATGCTAATTATTTCACAGCATACCCATGCATCCTTACATCATCTGTAATATGTTAGCTATTTTTACAGCATACCAGTGCATCCTTACATCATCTGTACTATGCTAATTATTGGTACAGCATACCAGTATATCATTACATCATCCTTAATATGCTAATTATTGTTACAGCATACCAGTGCATCCTTACATCATCTGTTATATGCTAATTATTGATACAGCATACCAGTATATCATTACATCATCCTTAATATGCTAATTATTTCACAGCATACCCATGCATCCTTACATCATCTGTAATATGTTAGCTATTTTTACAGCATACCAGTGCATCCTTACATCATCTGTACTATGCTAATTATTGGTACAGCATACCAGTGCATCCTTACATCATCCTTAATATGCTAATTATTGTTACAGCATACCAGTGCATCCTTACATCATCTGTAATATGCTAGTTATTGTTACAGCATACCAGTGCATCCTTACATCATCCTTAATATGCTAATTATTGTTACAGCATACCAGTGCAACCTTACAGGATCTGTAATATGCTAATTATTGTTAGAGCATACCAGTGCATCTTTGATTCATCCTTAATATACTAATTATTGATACATCAAGCCAGTGCATCCTTACATCATATCATCATTAATATGCTAACTATGGTTAGAGGATGACAGTTCATCCTTACATCATGCTTAATATGCTAATTACTGTTAAGGCATACCAGTGCATCCTTACATCATCCTTAATGTGTTAATTACTGTTACAACATACCAGTGCATCCTTACATCATCTGTAGTATGCTAACTATTGTTACAGTATACCAGTGCATCCTTACATCATCTTTAATATGCTATTTATTGTTACAGCATACCAGTGAATCCTTATATCTTCTGCAATATTCTAATTATTGTTACAGCATACCAGTGCATTCTTACATCATGCTTAATGTGCTAATTATTGTTACAGCAAACCAGTGCATCCTTACATCATCCTTAATATGCTAATTATTGTTGCAGCATACCAGTGCATCCTTACATCATCCTTAATATACTAATTGTTGTTAAAGCATACCAGTGCATCCTTACATCATTGTTAATATGCTAATTACTGTTACGGCATGCCAGTGTGTCCTTTCCATCATCCTTAATATGCTAATTATTCTTATAGCATACCAGTCCATCCTTACATCATCTGTAATATGGTAATTATTGTTACAGCATACCAGTGCTTCCTTACATCATATGTAATCTGCTAATTTCTGTTTAGCAAACTAGTGCATCCTTACATCATCTGTAATAGGCTAATTATTGTTACAGTATACCAGTACATCCATACATTAATCATAATATGCTAATTATTGTCACAGCATACCAGTGCATCCTTACATCATCTATAATATGCTAATTACTGTTACAGCATACCAGTGCATCCTTACATCATCTCTAATATGCTAATTATTGTTACAGCATTCTAGTGCATCCTTACATCATCTGTAATAAGCTAATTATTGTTACAGCATAGCAGTGCATCCTTACATCATCCGTAATATGCTAATTATTGTTAGAGCATACCAGTGCATCCGTACAACATCGTTGATATGCTAATTATTGTTACAGCCTACCAGTGCATCCTTACAACATCCTTAATATGCTAATTATTGTTATAGGATACCAGTGCATCCTTACATCATCCGTAATATGCTAATTATTGATACAGCATACGAGTGCATCCTTACATCATCCTTAATCTGCTGATTATTGTTATAGCATACCAGTGCAACGTTATATCATCCTTAATATGCTAATTATTGTTACAGCATACCAGTGCATCCTTACATCATCTCTAATATGCTAATTATTTTTGAGGCATACCAGTGCAGCCTTACATCATCCTTAATATGCTAATTATTGTTACAGCATACCAGTTCATCTTTGTATCATCCTTAATATGCTAATTATTTTTACAGCATGCCACTGCATCCTTACATCATCCTCAATATGCTAATTATTGTTACAGCATACCAGTGCATTGGTACATCATCCTTAATGTGCTAAATATTGTTACAGCACACCAGTGCATCCTTACATTATCCTTAATATGCTAATTATTGTTACAGCATACCAGCGCATCCTTACATCATCTGTAATATCTTAATTATTGTTACAGCATACCAGAGCATCCTTACATCATCTGTACTATGCTAAGTATTGTTACAGCATACCAGTGCATCTTTGTATCATCCTTAATATGCTAATTATTGTTACAGCATACCAGTGCATCCTTACATCATCTGTAATATACTAATTATTGTTACAGCATGCCAGTGCATCCTTATGTCATCCTTAATAGCATGCCAGTGCACCCTTACATCATCCTTAATAGGATAATTATTGTTAAAGCATAACAGTGCATTCTTCCATCATCTGTAATATGCTAATTATTGTTACAGCATACCAGTGCATCCTTACATCATCTGTAATATATTAATTATTGTTACAGCATACCAGTACATCTTTACGTCATCCTTAATATGCTAATTATTGCTACAGCATACCAGTGCATCCATACATCATCTGTATTATGCTAATTATTGTTACAGCATACCAGTGCATCCTTACATAAAATGTAATATGCTAATTATTGTTACAACATATCAGTGTATCCTTACATCATCCTTAATATGTTTATTGTTACAGCATACCAGTGCATCCTTACATCATCTTTAATATGCTAATTATTGTTAAAGCATACTAGTGCATCCTTACATCATCTGTAATATGCTCATTATTGTTACAGCATACCAGTGCATCCTTACATCATCTGTATTATGGTAATTACTGTTACAGAATACCAGTGCATCCTTACATCATCCATAATATTCTAATTATTGTTGAAGCATACCAGTGCATCCTTACATCATCCTTAATATGTTAATTATTGTTAAGGCATATCAGTGCATCCTTACATCATCGTTAATATGCTACTTACTGTTACAGCATGCCAGTGCGTCCTTACATCATCCTTAATATGCTAATTATTCTTACATCCTACCAGTGCATCCTTACATCATCTGTAATATACTAATTGTTGTTACAGCATACCAGTGCATCCTTACTTCATCTGTAATCTGCTAATTTCTGTTTTAGCATACCAGTGCATCCTTACATAATCTGTAATAGGCTAATTATTGTTACAGTATACCAGTACATCCAGACATTAATCGTAATATGCTAATCATTGTCACAGCATACCAGTTCATCCTTACATCATCTATAATATTCTAATTATTGTTACAGCATACCAGTGCATCCTTACAACATCCTTAATATGCCAATTATTGTTGCAGCATACCAGTGCATCTTTGCATCATTGTTAATATGCTAATTATTGTTACAACATACCAGTGCATCCTAACATCATCCTTAATATGCAACTTATTGTTACAGCATACCAGTGCATCCTTACATTTTCTGTAATATGCTATTTATTTTTACATCATACCAGTGCATCCTTACATCATCAGTAATATGTTAATTATTTTGACAGCATACCAGTGCATCCTTACATCATCTGTAATATGCTAATTATTGTTACAGCATACTAATGCATCCTTACATCATCTGTAATATGCTAATCATTGTTACAGCATACCAGTGCATCCTTACATCATCCATAATATGCTAAGTTTTGTTACAGCATACCAATGCATCCTTACATCATCCTTAAAATTCTAATTATTGTAACAGCATTCCAGTGCATCCTTACATCATCCTTAATATGCTAATTATTGTTACGGCATACCAGTACATCATTACATCATCTGTAATATGCTAATCCATCACCCTTAGCTTGCACCTATGCTTAATTTACTTGTATGGCTGTAAATCAGGTAATGCTTTTTTAATCTTGATGGTTATCCTAGCTACTGACTGGTGGGTCACTTAGAGGATCACTGAGGGTTCCCTCCTCCCTCGTGGAGATGCTACACTTACTTTTAGCTGCACTCCCCTAGTGGTGTTTCTTTGAGACTTTGTCGTGCTTTCACAACACCCTTGTGGAGACGCTACTACTACCCTTATCTCCTTTACTTATTTACTCGCATGGCTTGTATGGCTGTAATCCAGGTAAAGCTCATTTAATCTGCAAATTAGGTAATGCTCTTTTACTTGTTTATTCTAGTCACTGACAGGAAGGTCACTTAGAGGATTTAGAGGGCTTTCTCCTCCTTCGTGGAGATGCCACTTTTAATTTCTAACTTCTATCCCCTGTAGTGTTGCCAGAGTTTATGTTGGGCTTCCCACCACCTTGTCCGAATGCTACTCTTACCCCTAGCTCTATTTGTTACTGTAGCCTCCCTTAGTATGTAATATTCCCAAAGATTTGTCCCTATTCCAGCAAACAATATATGTAATGCATATTATTGTAGATTGGCTGATTATGCACGTTATGTAATTTAGTGGAGCGGCTGTTTTACCTGGAGTGCTTTTAACACACACGTGGAGGTGCGTCTTAATTACTACATCGCCTTTTTGTAGCATTATTTACAGCTCTTATTTGGAGAACGTTGTAAAGATAAACTCCTTGATAAAGCATCTTATTTTAACACTCTTGTGCAGGATTGTATTTTGTCTAATTTATTTTTTTCTTTTGGGATCATAATTACATCCGTGTAGATGTCTCAGATGGATACTTAGTGGTACCACGGAGCTTGTTTGTTGAACTTAGCCACCCACGCTGGTACTTTTCTCAGAGGTGGACCACTAAGCATGATTCCTACTCTAGATAGGCTGTCTCTTTGTTTACCAATTTCCAAGCCGTACATCTGCATAACATGGTGCCGGTTACTCTAAGATGTACTTCTGTTGTTTTTTACCGATTTCCATGCCATACATCTTCATAACATGGTGCTGGATGCTCTAAGATGTTCTTCTGTTGTTTGAACCCTGTTGTGAACTGTGTTTATTGAGGTGTATTCCTATGCCTGTTATAAGTCTAATCCTGTTATACACATGTATAGTTAATTGATATTAGTTTAATGCTGGATGATTGCATAGCGACAGCTTAAAGGAATGGCTATTTCTTATGTTTGTATATTCTTGGCGGAATGTTAATGTCTGCATAGTCGCTCTTAGTTGGCCTACTGCCTTAATCACATATGACTAGAGCTAAACTGGTGACTGAAGCCAAGGGAAAGTTTAGACTATCATTTTGCATTCACCTGTACCTAGGGCGATTTATTTCCTGCTGAATACTGGTCACCTTATTCAAAATATTGTTTGTCTCTAACTGTTTTTTTGAACACTCAATTGTTTGATCTCTGGGCTCAGTGTGCCTTAAGCCCTATGTAATATAATATTACTATCTACAGTTCACTGCTTAGTACTTTACTAAACCCTTATGGTTATGTGTGATTTATATTACTCTTACCTAACAATGATTTGTATCTGATGAATGCTTTATTGTCTACCTTAGCACTGTGTAGAATATTAATGCTCTACTATCTGCATTGCATTTACTGCTTTTTTATACTAAAGTTTACTTATTTCTCTCATCTGCTTTTACTCCTGTTTGTTTCCCTCCATCTTTACCAACAGCTACACAGCCCTCTGTGTGGATATCTGGACCAGGAAACTGACCCCTCTTGCTTGACAAATAGAGATCCATTGCAACCTGCTGATACATCTCAGGGTCTTCCACCCTTGGTCCCAATGGGTTAAAGAAGAAAGCATCTCAGGGTCTCCCACCCTTGATCGCAAAGGTTTATAGAAGCAAGAAAGTATGTGGTTTTCTTAAACCTAACAGTTAACTATAGAAGGTACTTTGGTAGGTAGTTGAAAGGATGCTCCTAAGACAGGACAGTCAGCAACCTACCCTCTAGCCTATACACCCTTCTCAGATCCTTTTAAAGCTCTTTTATTTCTAGTCTCACCGTTTACCCTACAATAGACCTCTCCTTCTTGCTATCTTTATTGCACTATTGGTTTTCTCCACTAGGTGGCACCCTTTCCTGGTTCTACCTCCCTCTATCCTTCCCACTATTTCCTAACATAGCATGGCAGACTAGCCTTTGTTTTCCTAGCCTTGCCAATATCTTAACTCACTCTTAATCTTCCTATACTACCTTAGCTTTTTAGCCAGCTTTATACCCTTACGTTCTTACTTCCAACTTCAACCTGTGCCAGATCTTATCCCTTTCTCTACACTTAGTATAATTTAGGACCTTCCTGTCCCATTAGTGTTACTTATTATCCCACTTTTTAACCTCAAACCCTCTACACCTAGCACCCACCTATCCTCATACTAACTATCCTCCCACTGATCCCAATCTCTTCCCCTTACCTATTACCTTACTTACCCTTTAAAAGCTTCTTTCACTGATTGATTCTTCTCCTATTGCTTTTTTCCTTCTCTTGTCCCTACCCACTCTGTTCGCCCTGCAGGCTCACTCTGCTCCCCTACCCTACCTCCTATTCCCACCCACCCCCAGGGGCCCTAGACTTATACCTCATAGCCACACCCTCTTTCCAACACCAACCAATAAAATAAATATATCAATCTCACCTACTACACACACCCTTCCCCCCAAAAAACAACACAAACGCAGACTTAATGCAACATAACCTTCTCATATATCTTTAATTTACTTCTTATCAGTTCTACCTATTTTTCTTTTAATTCCCATTATCTCATCAAGCATTATGCTCACATTAGCTAAATATACTACTATCAAAGCTCTTCTCTTTTCTAGTCTCATGTTTTTTCTCACCTCATCTTATCTCTTAACCTCACTTGCACATCAAACTTGTTCTCACTTTCACTATACTTATAAACAAACAACCATTCAACCACCTAATACACCTCACCAGCAAATAAATATAACTTCCACACCAAGCTACCTTAATTCCAAGTACCACAGACTAGCTCACATTAAATATAATTATACAATAACCAGGAAAATTCTATATCTAATCAGTAGTACACAAAATCCTTTACTTAGACTGAAAAGGCTATCCTTAAAAGATGGAGATATCCACCCTAATCCAGGCCCAGCCAATGTCTATACCTCCAGCTCTCAAACTCCACATCCCACCACCTCACTGTCCCCTACCAAACTTCCCAACACACTCCTAGTTGCCCATCTCAATATCCGAAGCTTAAATAATAAAGTGGCCCACCTCCATGCACTCCTGGATATATATTCCTTTGACATTATCTGCTTAACTGAAACATGGTTGAAATCTGGAACCCATGATAATGAAATCACACCTCCAGGCTATAATATATTGAGATGTGACCGCAACAGAAGAAATGGTGGAGGAGTAGCAATCCTATTCAAAGAAGGCCTAGTAATCACCTCTTCACCCTCCAACCCTCCTTTGGAAAAGAATGCTATAATACTCATTTCTAAAATACAGACCAACTCTAACAAATCCAAAAACATTATATGTGTCTATTTACCTCCTGGGAATAACATCACTACACTAGAGAATATACTTTGCTAGGTCAAATCATCCTTCCCTCAAGAAACAATAATCCTAGGAGATTTCAATATTGATTGGAAGAACATCAATACTGACCACCCTACTTCCCATATTAACCATCATGGTTTCTCTCAAACTATTACCACCCCCACTAGAATTAACAAACCAAATAAAAAAGAGACTATCTTAGACTGGATTCTTATAAATAATTTTCAACAAACTTATAAAGTAGGGACCCTCCCAGACGATGTAAGTGACCATTCTCTCACCTACATAATTAGGAAAAAAATTGATATTACCCAACCCACTATATTCCGCTCAATTCGGAGCAACAAACAATTTAACATACAGCTATTCCAAATTGAACTTACTGCTTGTAATTGGTCTCCCCTAAGAACACTACCACTTGAAAATGCTGTCAAATACTTCAATTCTAAATTCCTAACTATCCTAGACCACCATGCACCTAAGCGTACCATTCAAATTAGATCAAAACCAGCTCCTTGGCTATCTAAAGAAACGAGGCAAAAAATCTTACTCAGAAACAAAACTTGGGATAGATGGCAACCTACCAAACTTACAGCAGACCAACAAATTTTTAAACAGCTGAGAAACTCAACAAAAAAAGCAATACTCTCAGATAAAAAAAAACTTCTACTATAAAATGCAGAAAACACACCAATATAATCCACGGATCTTTTGGGCTAATATCAATAGACTCATGAACCCTGGGCACTCCAGTACACCAAGTCCAACAGACACTAATCTCAAAACCCCAAGCGAAATCGCCAATACTTTTAACTCATTCTTTACTGAGACCATACAATCCCTGGCCAGCCAACTATCCCTTGACAACTCTAGCTTTCTTATCCCCAATAATAGCCCTATTCCCAATTTCAAATTCCAACCCATCTCTACCAAATTTATCCTCAAACTCATCCAAAAACTGAAACCTTGTACTCCTTCTGCTGACCAGATCCCAGCTGAATATTTGCAAAAAGGAGCTACAGTTGTAGCCTATCCCATATCAATTCTTATAAATAGAACCATAAATGAAGCAACCATCCCAGACATATGGAAAATTTCTCACATCATTCCTCTACATAAAGGAGGTAACTCAAACGACTACTCCAACTACCGACCAATAGCTTTATTATCCCCATTAGCTAAAATCATGGAAAAAGGCATTCGTCACCAGCTACTGAACCATTTAATTCAGCATAACTTACTAACCAATACCCAACATGGTTTTAGACCATTCCACAGCACCACTACTGCCCTTCTTTCCTTCACTGACTCTATCAACAGAAACCGCAACAATAATACTCTCTCCTCAGCTCTCTTCTTAGATCTTTCAAAAGCTTTTGACATGGTGAACCACCCTTTGCTTTTAAACATACTAAAGTCACTTTCTTTTGACTTGCTAGCTATGAAATGGTTCTCCTCCTTCCTCAGCAATAGGCAGCAAGCAGCGCTCTGGGAAAATAATCTATCATCCTTCCTGCCTGTCACCTTGGGTGTCCCCCAGGGATCAATTCTAGGCCCGCTACTTTTCTCCATTTTTATAAATGATCTGCATTTGGCTATTCCACAAGCTACTTGCATATAATATGCAGATCATTCTACACTCATTTGTACAGCTAAATCTTCTTCTGAACTACAATCCATAACTCAGAAGGTGTTTAACACAGTAGAGTCATGGTTTTTAAAGTGCTGTCTCCTCTTGAATCCCCAAAAAATAAACTCTTACTCTTCTCTCCTACCCGCAAGTCTACACCACTTGACTTCTCAGTCATCTCTAATAATGGTATCTTCATTTCACCAGAATCCTACACTAAACTCCTTGGAATTACAATAGATAGCAACCTTAACTTTGACATTCACATTAACAACACTATAAAAAAGTTAACAGAAGACTGGGCGCCCTATATAGGATTAGACCCTTCCTCACCTCTACAACTAGAACTACTATTGCCCAATCTCTTCTAATCTCCATACTGTTCTATGCCTCACCAATCTACACTAACCTAACTAAAAGCAATTTGCTCAAACTAGCAAGCTCCTATAATAACATCGCTCGATTTGACTCTGGTAACCTCTTCAGAACCCATCACTGTCACAATCTAAAACAACTTGGCTGGCTTGAACTACTGAATCAGCTTCAGTTTAACCAACTTACCATAGCCCATAAGATCCTCTATGATCCAAACAAACCTCCAATTCTCTCCAACATTATAATCCCCTATAAAAATCTCAATACCTTATGCTCTTCAAATAAACTATTAGCATAAACATGTCCAACAACTTGGCAGGTGACTCACTCTTTTCAAACACAGTTGGCAAAAACTGGAACCTTCTACCTAGTGAACTTACATTACTTCCTTCCCTACACCTCTTCAAACAAAAACTCAAATTACACCTTAAAACACACTGGCTATGCCCTTGTAGTAACCCTGACAAGATTTCCACCTCTGTTTATAACATTTCCGTGTGTATAACACTTCCTTGTTTATATACTAATCAAGATATGATTGTTTAGCTGAAACGAAAAGTTAACAGTAAAACTACTGTAACATCTAAGTATTTTTCTCATCTAAAAAGTCATGTCCAATTTTCTGTTTTTTGTCATTTTATGTACAACATAACATATTTGATTTAATTGCTATTTACTATTTTACTGTTATTTACTACCTAGTTAAGTACTATTTGTAAGCTAATTTATGGTCATCTTTAACCTTGTTATAACTGTGGTTAGTTTGGAGCTTTTCTACCCGGGCCTCTACTGAAAATGGACATATACCAGTTACACTACCCCGGTCAACAAATGTAAAATGAATAAATAAATAAATATTGTAACAGCATATCAGTGCATCCTTTAATCATGTGTAATCGGCTAATTTTTGTTACAGTATACCAGTGCATCCTTACATCATCTGTAATATGCTAGTTATTGTAATAGCACACCAGTGCATCCTTACATCATCTGTAATATGCTAATTAATGCTAATGCATACCAGTACATCCTTACATAATCCTTAATATACAATGTATAGTTACAGCATACCAGTGCATCCTTACATCTTCTGTAATATGCTATTTGTTGTTACAGCAAATCAGTGCATCCTTACATCATCTGTAATATGCTAATTATTGTCACAGCATACCAGTGCATCCTTACATCATCCTTAATACGCTAATTATTGTCACAGCATACCAGTGCATCCTTACATCATCTGTAATATGCTAATTATTGTTACAGCATACCAGTGCGACCTTACATCATCTGTAATATGCTAGTTATTGTTACAGCATACCAGTGCATCCTTAAATCATCTGTAATATGCTAAGTATTGTTACAGCATACCAGTGCATCTGTACATCATCCGTAATATGCTAATTTTTGTTACAACATACCAGTGTATCCTTACATCATCCTTAAAATTCTAATTATTGTTGCAGCATACCAGTGCATCCTTACATGATCCTTAATATGCTAATTATTGTTACAGCATACCAGTGCATCCTTACATCATCTGTAATATGCTAATTATTGTTACAGCATACTAGTACATCCTTACATCATTTGTAATATGTTAATTATTGTTACAGCATACCAGTGCATCCTTACATCATCTATAACATGCTAATAATTGTTACAGTATACCAGTGCATTCTTACATCATCTGTAATATGCTAATTATTGTTACAGCATACCAGTGCATACTTACATCATTTGTAATATGCTAATTATTGCTACAGCATGCCAGTGCATCCTTACATCATCCTTAATATGCTAATTATTGTTACAGCATACCAGTGCATCCTTACATCATCTGTAATATGCTAAGTATTGTCACAGCATACCAGTGCATCCTTACATCATCTGTAACATGCTAATTATTGTTACAGCATACCAGTACATCCTTACATCATCTGTAATATGCTAATTATTCTTAGAGCATACCAGTGCATCCTTACATCATCCGTAATATGCTAATTTTTGTTACAACATACCAGTGTATCCTCACATCATCCTTAAAATTCTAATTATTGTTGCAGCATACCAGTGCATCCTTACATGATCATTAATATGCTAATTATTGATACATCATACCAGCGCATCTTTGTATCATCCTTAATATGATAATTATTGTTACAGCATACCAGTGCATCCTTACATCATCTGTAATAGGGTAATAATTGTTAAAGCATACCAGTGCACATGCACCTTACATCATCTGTAATATGCTAATTATTGTTACAGCATACAAGTACATCCTTACATCATCCGTAATTTGCTAATTATTGTTACAGCACACCAGTGCATCCTTACATCATCTGTTATATGCTAATTATTGTTAAAGCATACCAGTGTATCCTTACATCATCCGTAATATGTTAATTATTGTTACAGCATACAAGAGCATCCTTACATCATCTGTAATATGCTAATTATTGTTACAGCATACCAGTACATGCTTACACCATCCTTAATATGCTAATTATTGTGACAGCATACCAGTGCATCCTTACATCACCTTTAATATGCTAATTATTGTAACAGCATACCAGTGCATCCTTACATCATCCTTAAAATGCTAATTATTGTTACAGCATACCAGTGAATACTTACATCATTTGTAATATGCTAATTATTGTAACAGTATATCAGTGCATCCTTTAATCATCTGTAATAGGCTAATTATTGTTACAGCATACCAGTGCATCTATACATCATCTGTAATATGCTAATTATTGTTACAGCATACCAGTGCATCCTTACATCACCTGTAATATGCTAATTATTGTTACAGCATACCGGTGCATCCTTACATCATCCTTAATATGCAACTTATTGTTATAGCATAGCAGTGCATGCTTACATCTTCTGTAATATGCTATTTATCTTTACAGCATACCAGTGCATCTTAACATCATCTGTAATTTGTTAATTATTTTTACGGCATACCAGTGCATCCTTACATCACCTGTAATATGCTAATTATTGTTAAAGCATACCAGTGCTTCCTTACATCATCTGTAGTAGGCTAATTATTGTTACAGCATACCAATGCATCCTTACATCATCTGTAATATGCTAAACATTGTTACAGCATACCAGTGCATCCTTACATCAACCATAATATGCAATTTTTTGTTACAGCATACCAGTGCATCCTTACATCATCCTTAAAATTCTATTTACTGTAACAGCATGCCAGTGCATACTTACATCATCCTTAATATGCTAATTATTGTTAGAGCATACCAGTGCAACTTTAGATCATCTGTAATATGCTAAATATTGTAACAGCATATCAGTGCATCCTTTAATCATCTGTAATTGGCTAACTATTGTTACAGTATACCAGTGCATCTGTACATCATCTGTAATATGCTAGTTATTCTTCTTGAACACCAGTGCATCCATACATCATCTGTAATATGCTAATTAATGTTAACGCATACCAGTGCATCCTTGCATCATCCTCAATATGCAATTTATAGTTACAGCATACCAGTGCATCCTTACATCTTCTGTAATATGCTATTTATTGTTACAGCAAACCAGTGCATCCTTACATCATCTGTAATATGTTAATTATTGCTACAGCATTCCAGTGCATCCTTACATCATCTGTAATATGCTAATTACTGTTACAGCATACCAGTGCATCCTTACATCATCTGTAATATGCTAATTATTGTTACAGCATACCAGTGCAGCCTTACATCATCTCTAATATGCTAATTATTGTTAGAGCATACCATTCCATCCTTACATCATCTGTAATATGCTAATTATTGTTACAGCATACCAGTGCATCCTTACATCATCCTTAAAATTCTAATTATTGTTGCAGCATACCAGTGCATCCTTACATGATCATTAATATGTTAATTATTGATACATCATTCAAGTGCATCTTTGTATCATCCTTAATATGCTAATCATTGTTCGCATACCAGTGCATCTTTGTATCATCCTTAATATGAGAATTGTTTTTACAGCATACCAGTGCATCCTTACATCATCCTTAATATGCTAAATATTGCTACAGCATATCAGTGCATTATTACATCATCCATAATATGCTAATTATTGTTACAGAATACAAGTGCATCCTTACATCATCTGTAATATGGTAATAATTGTTAAAGCATACCAGTGTACCTTACATCATCTTTAATATGCTAATTATTGTTAAAGCATAACAGTGTATCCTTACATCATCCGTAATATGCTAATTATTATTACAGCATACAAGGGCATCCTTACATCTTCTGTAATATGCTAATTATTGTTACAGCATACCAGTACATCCTTACACCATCCTTAATATGCTAATTATTTTTACAGCATACCAGTACATCCTTACATCATCTGTAATATCCCAGCTATTGTTACAGTATACCAGTGCATCCTTACATCATCTGTAATATGGTAATAATTGTTAAAGCATACCAGTGCACCTTACATCATCTGTAATATGCATACAAGTACTTCCTAACATCATCCGTAATTTGCGAATTATTGTTACATCATACCAGTGAATCCTTACATCATCTGTAATATACTAATTATTGTTACAGCACACCAGTGCATCCATACATCATCTGTAATATGCTAATTATTGTTAAAGCATACCAGTGCATCCTTACATCATCTGTAGTAGGCTAATTATTGTTACAGCATACAAATGCATCCTTACATCATCTGTAATATGCTAATTATTGTTACAGCATACCAGTGCATCCTTACATCATCCATAATATGCAATTTTTTGTTACAGCATACCAGTGCATCCTTACATCATCCTTAAATCTCTAATTATTGTAACAGCATGCCAGTGCATCCTTACATCATCCTTAATATGCTAATTATTGTTAGAGCATACCAGTACATCCTTACATCATCTGTAATATGCTAATTATTGTAACAGCATATCAGTACATCCTTTAATCATCTGTAATCGGCTAATTATTGTTACAATATACCAGTGCATCCTTACATCATCTGTAATATGCTAAGTATTGTCACAGCATACCAGTGCATCCTTACATCATCTGTAACATGCTAATTATTGTTACAGCATACCAGTACATCCTTACATCATCTGTAATAT
Source organism: Protopterus annectens (assembly GCF_019279795.1). Taxonomy (NCBI): domain Eukaryota; kingdom Metazoa; phylum Chordata; order Ceratodontiformes; family Protopteridae; genus Protopterus; species Protopterus annectens. The sequence continues at coordinate 1,238,748,047 of NC_056728.1, forward strand.
GCTAATTATTCTTAGAGCATACCAGTGCATCCTTACATCATCCGTAATATGCTAATTTTTGTTACAACATACCAGTGTATCCTCACATCATCCTTAAAATTCTAATTATTGTTGCAGCATACCAGTGCATCCTTACATGATCATTAATATGCTAATTATTGATACATCATACCAGCGCATCTTTGTATCATCCTTAATATGATAATTATTGTTACAGCATACCAGTGCATCCTTACATCATCTGTAATAGGGTAATAATTGTTAAAGCATACCAGTGCACATGCACCTTACATCATCTGTAATATGCTAATTATTGTTACAGCATACAAGTACATCCTTACATCATCCGTAATTTGCTAATTATTGTTACAGCACACCAGTGCATCCTTACATCATCTGTTATATGCTAATTATTGTTAAAGCATACCAGTGTATCCTTACATCATCCGTAATATGTTAATTATTGTTACAGCATACAAGAGCATCCTTACATCATCTGTAATATGCTAATTATTGTTACAGCATACCAGTACATGCTTACACCATCCTTAATATGCTAATTATTGTGACAGCATACCAGTGCATCCTTACATCACCTTTAATATGCTAATTATTGTAACAGCATACCAGTGCATCCTTACATCATCCTTAAAATGCTAATTATTGTTACAGCATACCAGTGAATACTTACATCATTTGTAATATGCTAATTATTGTAACAGTATATCAGTGCATCCTTTAATCATCTGTAATAGGCTAATTATTGTTACAGCATACCAGTGCATCTATACATCATCTGTAATATGCTAATTATTGTTACAGCATACCAGTGCATCCTTACATCACCTGTAATATGCTAATTATTGTTACAGCATACCGGTGCATCCTTACATCATCCTTAATATGCAACTTATTGTTATAGCATAGCAGTGCATGCTTACATCTTCTGTAATATGCTATTTATCTTTACAGCATACCAGTGCATCTTAACATCATCTGTAATTTGTTAATTATTTTTACGGCATACCAGTGCATCCTTACATCACCTGTAATATGCTAATTATTGTTAAAGCATACCAGTGCTTCCTTACATCATCTGTAGTAGGCTAATTATTGTTACAGCATACCAATGCATCCTTACATCATCTGTAATATGCTAAACATTGTTACAGCATACCAGTGCATCCTTACATCAACCATAATATGCAATTTTTTGTTACAGCATACCAGTGCATCCTTACATCATCCTTAAAATTCTATTTACTGTAACAGCATGCCAGTGCATACTTACATCATCCTTAATATGCTAATTATTGTTAGAGCATACCAGTGCAACTTTAGATCATCTGTAATATGCTAAATATTGTAACAGCATATCAGTGCATCCTTTAATCATCTGTAATTGGCTAACTATTGTTACAGTATACCAGTGCATCTGTACATCATCTGTAATATGCTAGTTATTCTTCTTGAACACCAGTGCATCCTTACATCATCTGTAATATGCTAATTAATGTTAACGCATACCAGTGCATCCTTGCATCATCCTCAATATGCAATTTATAGTTACAGCATACCAGTGCATCCTTACATCTTCTGTAATATGCTATTTATTGTTACAGCAAACCAGTGCATCCTTACATCATCTGTAATATGTTAATTATTGCTACAGCATTCCAGTGCATCCTTACATCATCTGTAATATGCTAATTACTGTTACAGCATACCAGTGCATCCTTACATCATCTGTAATATGCTAATTATTGTTACAGCATACCAGTGCAGCCTTACATCATCTCTAATATGCTAATTATTGTTAGAGCATACCATTCCATCCTTACATCATCTGTAATATGCTAATTATTGTTACAGCATACCAGTGCATCCTTACATCATCCTTAAAATTCTAATTATTGTTGCAGCATACCAGTGCATCCTTACATGATCATTAATATGTTAATTATTGATACATCATTCAAGTGCATCTTTGTATCATCCTTAATATGCTAATCATTGTTCGCATACCAGTGCATCTTTGTATCATCCTTAATATGAGAATTGTTTTTACAGCATACCAGTGCATCCTTACATCATCCTTAATATGCTAAATATTGCTACAGCATATCAGTGCATTATTACATCATCCATAATATGCTAATTATTGTTACAGAATACAAGTGCATCCTTACATCATCTGTAATATGGTAATAATTGTTAAAGCATACCAGTGTACCTTACATCATCTTTAATATGCTAATTATTGTTAAAGCATAACAGTGTATCCTTACATCATCCGTAATATGCTAATTATTATTACAGCATACAAGGGCATCCTTACATCTTCTGTAATATGCTAATTATTGTTACAGCATACCAGTACATCCTTACACCATCCTTAATATGCTAATTATTTTTACAGCATACCAGTACATCCTTACATCATCTGTAATATCCCAGCTATTGTTACAGTATACCAGTGCATCCTTACATCATCTGTAATATGGTAATAATTGTTAAAGCATACCAGTGCACCTTACATCATCTGTAATATGCATACAAGTACTTCCTAACATCATCCGTAATTTGCGAATTATTGTTACATCATACCAGTGAATCCTTACATCATCTGTAATATACTAATTATTGTTACAGCACACCAGTGCATCCTTACATCATCTGTAATATGCTTATTATTGTTAAAGCATACCAGTGTATCCTTACATCATCCGTAATATGCTAATTATTGTTACAGCATACAAGAGCATCCTTACATCATCTATAATATGCTAATTATTGTTACAGCATACCAGTACATCCTTACACCATCCTTAATATGTTAATGATTTTTACAGCATACCAGTGCATCCTTACATCATCTGGAATATCCTAACTATTGTTACAGTATACCAGTGCATCCTTATATCACCTTTAATATGCTAATTATTGTAACAGCACACCAGTGCATCCTTACATCATCAGTAATATGCTAATTATTGTTAAAGCATACCAGTGTATCCTTACATCATCTGTAATTTGCTAATTATTGTTACAGCATACAAGAGCATCCTTACATCATCTGTAATATGCTAATTATTGTTACAGCATACCAGTACATCCTTACATCATCCTTAATATGCTAATTATTTTTATAGCATACCAGTGCATCCTTACATCATCTGTAATATGCTAATTATTGTTACAGCATACTAGTGCATCCTTACATCATCTGTAATTTGCTAATTATTGTTACAACATACCAGTGCATCCTTACATCATCTGTAATATACTAACTATTGTTACAGTATACCAGTGCATCCTTACATAATCTGTAATAGGCTAATTATTGTTCAGCATACCAGTGCATCCTTACATCATCTGTAATATGCTAATAAATGTTAACGCATACCAGTGCATCCTTACATCATCTGTAATATGTTAACTATTGTTACAGCATACCAGTGTGCATCCTTACATCATCCTTAATATGCTAATTACTGTTACAGCATACCAGTGCATCCTTACGCCATCTGTAATATGCTAATTATTGTAAAAGTAAATCAGTGCATCCTTTAATCATCTGTAATCGGCTAATTATTGGTACAGCATACCAGTGCATCCTTACATCATCTGTAATATGCTAGTTATTGTTAAAGCATACCAGTGCATCCTTACATCATCCTTAATATGCAATTTATTGTTACAGCATACCAGTGCATCCTTACATGTTCTGTAATATGCTATTTATTGTTACAGCATACCAGTGCATCCTTACATCATCTGTAATATGTTAATTATTTTTACAGCATTCTAGTGCATCCTTACATCATCCTTAAAATTCTAATTATTGTTGCAGCATACCAGTGCATCCTTACATCATCCTTAATATGCTAATTATTGATGCATCATACCAGTGCATCTTTGTATCATCCTTAATATGATAATTATTTTTACAGCATACCAGTGCATCCTTACATCATCCGTAATATGCTAAATATTGTTACAGCATACCAGTGCATTATTACATCATCCGTAATATGCTAATTATTGTTACAGAAAACCAGTACTTCCTTACATCATCTGTAAAATGGTAATTATTGCTAAATCATATCAGTGCACCTTACATCTTCTGCAATATGCTAATTATTGTTAAAGCATACAAGTACTTCTTTACATCATCTGTAATTTGCTAATTATTTTTACATAATACCAGTATATCCTTACACCATTTTGAATATGCTAATTATTTTTACAGCATACCAGTGCATCCTTACATCATCTGTAACATGCTATTTATTGTTACAGCATGCTAGTGCATCCTTACATCATCTGTAATATGCTAATTTTTTACAGCATACCAGTGCATCCTTACATCATCTGTAACATGCTAACTATTGTTACAGCATCCTAGTGCATCCTTGCATCATCCTTAATATGCTGATTATTATTACAGCATGCCAGTGCATCCTCACATCATCCTTAATATGCTAATTATTTTTTCAGCATAGCAGTGCATCTTTGTATCATCTTTAAAATGCTAATTATTGTTACAGCATACCAGTGCATCCTTACATCATCCATAATATTGTAATTGTTGTTACAGCATACCAGTGCATCCTTACATCACCGTTAATATGCTAATTATTGTTACAGCATGCCAGTGCATCCTTATGTCATCCTTAGTATGCTAATTATTGTTACCACATCCCAGTGCATCCTTAAATCATCCTTAATAAACCTAATTTTTGCTACAGCATACCAGTACATCCTTACTTCATCTGTAATATGCTAACTATTGTTACAGCATAAAAGTGCATCCTTACATCATCTGTAACATGCTAACTATTGTTACAGCATCCTAGTGCATCCTTGCATCATCCTTAATATGCTGATTATTATTACAGCATGCCAGTGCATCCTCACATCATCCTTAATATGCTAATTATTTTTTCAGCATAGCAGTGCATCTTTGTATCATCTTTAAAATGCTAATTATTGTTACAGCATACCAGTGCATCCTTACATCATCTGCAATATGCTAATTATTGTTACCACATGCCAGTGCATCCTTAAATCATCCTTAATAAACCTAATTTTTGCTACAGCATACCAGTGCATCCTTACTTCATCTGTAATATGCTAACTATTGTTACAGCATACTAGTGCATCCTTACATCATCCTTAATATGCTGATTATTGTTACAGCATGACAGTGCATCCTCACATCATCCTTAATATGATAATTATTTTTACAGCATACCAGTACATCTTTGTATCATCTTTAAAATGCTAATTATTGTTACAGCATACCAGTCCATCCTTACATCATCCATAATATTGTAATTATTGTTACAGCACACCGGTGCATCCTTACATCACCCTTAATATGCTAATTATTGTTACCACGTGCCAGTACATCCTTAAATCATCCTTAATAAACCTAATTTTTGCTACAGCATACCAGTGCATCCTTACTTCATCTGTAATATGTTAATTATTGTTACAGCATACGAGTTCATCCTTACATAATCTGTAATAGGCTAATTATTGTTACAGTATATCAATACATCCTTACATCATCTGTAATATGCTGATTATTGTCACAGCATACCAGTGCATCCTTACATCATCTGTAATATGCTAATTATTGTTACAGCATACTAGTGCATCCTTACATCTGTAATATGCTAATTATTGTTACAGCATACCAGTGCATCCTTACATCATCTGTAATATGCTAATTCGTGCTGCAGCAAACCAGTGCATCCTTACATCATCCTTAATATGCTAGTTATTGTTACAGCATATGAGTGCATCCTTACATTATCTGTAATATGGTAATTATTGTTACAGTATACCAGTGCACCTTACATAATCTGTAGTATGCTAATTATTTTTACAGCATACAAGTACTTCCTTACATCATCCATAATTTGCTAATTATTGTTACAGCATACCAGTGCATCCTTACATCATCTGTACTATGCTAATTATTGTTACAGCATACCAGAGCATCCTTACATCATCCTTAATATTCTAATTGTTGTTAAAGCATACCAGTGCATATTTACATCATCCTTAATTTGCTAATTATAGTTACAGCATACCAGTGCACCTCGCAACATCTTTAATATGCTAATTATGGTTACAGCATACCAGTGCATCCCTACATCACCTGTAATATGCTAATTGCTGTTACAGCAAACCAGTGCATCCTTACATCATCTGTAATATGCTAATTATTGTTACAGCATACCAGTACATCCTTGCATCATCTGTTTTATGCTAATTATTGTTACAGCGTACCAGTACATCCTTACAGCATCTGTAATATGCTAATTATTGTTACAGCATACCATTGCATCCTTACATCATCTGTAATATGCTAGTTATTGTTACAGCATACCAGTGCATCCTTACATCATCTGTAATACACTAATTATTGTTACAGCATACTAGTACATCCTTACATCATCTTTAATATGCTAATTATTGTTACAGCACAGCAGTGCATCCTTATATCATCTGTAATATGCTTATTATTTTTACAGCATACCAGTGTATCCTTGCATCATCGTTAATATGCTAATTATTATAACAGCATACCAGTGCATCCATACATCATCTGTAATATGCTAATTATTGTTACAGCATACAAGTGTATCCTTACATCATCCTTAATATGCTATGTATTGTTACAGCATACTAGTGCATCCCTACATCATCCTTATCATCCTTAATATGCTAATTATTGTTACAGCATACCAGTGCATCTTTGTATCATCCTTATAATGCTAATTATTGTTACAGCATACCAGTACATCCTTACATCATCATTAATATGCTAATTTTTGCTACAGCATACCAGTGCATCCTTACATCATCATTAATATGCTAATTATTTTTACAGGATACAAGTACTTCCTTACATTATCCGTAATTTGCTAATTATTGTTACAGCATAGCAGTGCATCCTTACATCATCTGTAATATGCTAACTGTTGTTACAGCATACCAGTGCATCATTGCGTCATCTGTCATAAGCTAATTATTGTTACAACATACTAGTGCTTCCTTATATCAACTGAAATGTGATAATTATTGTTACAGCATACCAGTGCACCCTTACATCATCCTTAATATGCTAATTATGGTTACAGCATACCAATGCATCATTACATCATCCGTAATATGCTAATTATTTTTGCACCATACCAGTGATTCCTTACGTCCTCCTTAATATGCTAATTATAGTTACAGCATAGCAGTGCAATTTTATATCATCTGTAATATGCTAATTATTGTTACAGCTTACCAGTGTATTCTTACATCATCTGCAATATGCTAATTATTGTTACAGCATACCAGTGCATCCTGACATCATCCTTAGTATGCTAATTATTGTTACAACATACCAGTGCATCCTTACATCATACTTAATATGCTGATTATTGTTACAGCATACGATTCTCAGCTAGAGCATCTTCTGTGTGGAGACGTGTGAATGGGAATAACTTTTTTGAAGGTTGTGCGTCAGGGCTGGCAACTCGGCATGTAAAAATCTATTTTCAATCATCAGCTGACTGCAGTTCCACTGTGGCATCTACTAACCGGGAAATGCCAAAAGGCACAACAACAACATTGTTACAGCATACCAGAGCATCCTTACATCATCCTTAATATGCTAATTATTGTTACAGCATACCAGTGCGTCCTTACATCATCCTTATTATGCTAATTATTGTTACAGCATACCAGTACAACCTTACATTATCTGTAATATGCTAATTATTGTTACAGCATACCAATGCAGCCTTACATCATCTGTAATATGCTAATTGTTACAGCATACCACTGCATACTTACATGATCTGCAATATGCTGATCACTGTTACAGCATACCAGTACATCCTTACATCATATGTAATATGCTAATTACTGTTACATCATATCAGTGCATCCTTACATCATCCTTAATATGCTAATTATTGTTACAGCATACCAGTGCATCTTTGGATCATCCTTAATATGCTAATTATAGTTATAGTATATCAGTGCATCCATAGATCAAACATAATATGCTAATTATTGTTACACCATACAAATGTATCCTTACATAATCCTTAATATGCTATGTATTGTTACAGCATACTAGTGCATCCCTAGATCATCCTTAATATGCTTATTATTGTTACAACATACAAGTGCATCCTTGCATCATCTGTAATATGCAAATTATTGTTACAGCATACCAGTGCATCCTTACATCATCATCTGTAAGATGATAATTATTGTTAGAGCAGACCAGTGCATACTTTCATCATCCTTAATATGCTAATTATTGTTTCAGCATACTAGTACATCCTTCCATCATTTGTTATATGCTAATTTTTGTTACAGCTTAGCAGTTCATCCTTACATCATCCTTTATATCCTAATTATTGTTACAGCATACCCGTGCATCCTTACATCATCCTTAATATACTATGCTGTAACAATAATTAGCATATTACAGATGATGTAAGAATGCACTGGTATACTGTAACAATTATTAGCATGTTATAGATGATGTAAGGATGCACTGGTATGCTGTAACAATAATTAGCACATAACGGATAATGTAAGGATGTACTGGAATGCTGTAACAATAATTAACATATTACAAATGATGTAAGGATGTACTAGTATGCTGTAACAATAATTAGCATATTACAGATATGATGATGACTGCATGCTGTAACAACATTAATAGATGATGATACTGGCATGCTGTAGCAATAATTAGCATATTAAGGATCCTGTAAGGATGCACTTTCTTACATCATGTGTAATTTGCTAACTATTGTTACAGCATACCAGTGCATCCTCACATCATCCTTAATATGCTAATTATTGTTACAGCATGAAAGTGCATCTTTACAACATCCTTAGTATGCTAATTATTGTTGCAGCAAACCAGTGCATCCTTACATCATCTGTAATATGCTAATTATTGTTACTGCATGCCAGTGCATCTTTGTAACATCCTTAATATGCTAATTATTGTTACAGCATACCAGTGCATCCTTACATCATCTGTAATATGCTAATTATTGTTACAGTATACCAGTACATCCTTTCTTCTGTAATATGCTAATTATTGTGACAGCATACCAGTGCATCCTTATATCATCTGTAATATGCTAATTATTGTTACAGCATACCAGTGCATCCTTACATCATCTGTAATATGCTAATTATTGTTACAGCATACCAGTGCATCCTTACATCATCCTTAATATGCTAATTATTGTTACAGCATGCCAGTGCATCCTTACATCATCCTTAATATGTTAATTATTGTTAAGCATACCGGTGCATCCTTACATAATTTGTAATATGCTAATTATTGTTACAGCATTCCAGTCCATCCTTACATTATCCGTTATGTGCTAATTATTGTTACAGCATACCAGTGCATTCTTACATCATATGTAACATGCTAATTATTGTTAGAGCATACCAGTGCATCCTTACATCAACTGTAATATGCTAATTATTGTTACAGCATACCAGTGCATCCTTACATCATCTGTAATTTGCTAACTATTGTTACAGCATACCAATGCATCCTTACATCACCCTTAATATGCTAATTATTGTTAAAGCATGAAAGTGCATCCTTACAACATTGTTAATATGCTAATTATTGTTGCAGCAAACCAGTGCATCCTTACATAATCTCTAATATGCTAATTAATGTTACAGCATACCAGTGCATCCTTCCCTCATCTGTATTATGCTAATTAATTATACAGAATACTAGTGCATCCTTACATCACCTGTAATATGCTAATTGCGGTTACAGCAAACCAGTGCATCCTTACATCATCTGTAATATGGTAATTATTGTTACAGCATACCAGTGCATCCCTACATCACCTGTAATATGCTAATTGCTGTTACAGCAAACCAGTGCATCCTTACATCCTCTGTAATATGCTAATTATTGTTACAGCATACCAGTACATCCTTGCATCATCTGTTTTATGATAATTATTGTTAAAGCGTACCAGTGCATCCTTACAGCATCTGTAATATGCTAATTATTGTTACAGCATACCATTGCATCCTTACATCATCTGTAATATGCTAGTTATTGGTACAGCATACCAGTGCATCCTTACATCATCTGTAATACACTAATTATAGTTACAGCATACTAGTACATCCTTACATCATCTTTAATATGCTAATTATTGTTACAGCATACCAGTGCATCCTTATATCATCTGTAATATGCTTATTATTTTTACAGCATACTAGTGCATCCTTGCATCATCATTAATATGCTAATTATTATAACAGCATACCAGTGCATCCATACATCATCCGTAATATGCTAATTATTGTTACAGCATACAAGTGTATCCTTACATCATCCTTAATATGCTATGTATTGTTACAGCATACCAGTGCATCCTTACATCATCAGTAATTTGCTAATTATTGTTAGAGCATACCAGTGCATCCTTACATCATCTGTAATATGCTAATTATTGTTATAGCATACCAGTACATACTTACATCATCTGTAATATGCTAATGATTTTCACAGCATACCAGTGCATCCTTACATTATCTGTAATATGCTAATTATTGTTACAGCATACCAGTGCATCCTTACATCATCTGTAATATGCTAATTATTGTTACAGCATACCAGTGCATCCTTACATCATCTGTAGTATGCTAGTTATTGTTACAGAATACCAGTACATCCTTACATCATCCATATATGCTAGTTATTGTTACGGCATACCAGTGCATCCTTACATCATCTGTAATATGCTAATTATTGTTACAACATACCAGTCCATCCTTACATCATCTGTAATATGCTAATTATTGTTACAGCATACCATTGCATCCTTACATCATCTGTAATGTGCTACCTATGGTTACAACATACCAGTGCATCCTTACATCATCCGTAATATGCTAATTATTGTTACAGCATATCAGTACATCCTTACATCATCCTTAATATTCTAATCATTGTTACAGCATACCAGTGCATCCTTATATCATCCTTAATATGCTAATTATTGTTACAACATACCAGTGCATCCTTGCATCATCTGTAATATGCTAATTATTGTTACAGCATACCAGTGCATCCTTACATCATCTGTAAGATGATAATTATTGTTAGAGCAGACCAGTGCATCATTTCATCATCCTTAATATGCTAATTATTGTTTCAGCATACTAGTGCATCCTTACATCATTCGTTATATGCTAATTTTTGTTACAGCTTACCAGTTCATCCTTACATCATCCTTTACATCCTAATTATTGTTACAGCATACCAGTGCATCCTTACATCATCCTTAATATGCTAATTATTGTTATAGCATGAAAGTGCATCCTTACAGGATCCTTAATATGCTAATTATTGTTACAGCAAACCAGTGCATCCTTACATCATCTGTAATATGCTAATTATTGTTACAGCATACCAGTGCATCCTTACATCATCCTTAATATGCTAATTATTGTTACAGCATGCCAGTGCATCCTTACATCATCCTTAATATGTTAATTATTGTTAAGCATACCGGTGCATCCTTACATAATTTGTAATATGCTAATTATTGTTACAGCATTCCAGTCCATCCTTACATTATCCGTTATGTGCTAATTATTGTTACAGCATACCAGTGCATTCTTACATAATATGTAACATGCTAATTATTGTTACAGCATACCAGTGCATCCTTACATCATCTGTAATATGCTAATTATTGTTACAGCATACCAGTGCATCCTTACATCATCTGTAATTTGCTAACTATTGTTACAGCATACCAATGCATCCTTACATCACCCTTAATATGCTAATTATTGTTAAAGCATGAAAGTGCATCCTTACAACATCGTTAATATGCTAATTATTGTTGCAGCAAACCAGTGCATCCTTACATAATCTCTAATATGCTAATTATTGTTACAGCATACCAGTGCATCCTTCCCTCATCTGTATTATGCTAATTAATTATACAGAATACTAGTGCATCCTTACATCACCTGTAATATGCTAATTGCGGTTACAGCAAACCAGTGCATCCTTACATCATCTGTAATATGGTAATTATTGTTACAGCATACCAGTGCATCCCTACATCACCTGTAATATGCTAATTGCTGTTACAGCAAACCAGTGCATCCTTACATCCTCTGTAATATGTTAATTATTGTTACAGCATACCAGTACATCCTTGCATCATCTGTTTTATGATAATTATTGTTAAAGCGTACCAGTGCATCCTTACTGCATCTGTAATATGCTAATTATTGTTACAGCATACCATTGCATCCTTACATCATCTGTAATATGCTAGTTATTGTTACAGCATACCAGTGCATCCTTACATCATCTGTAATACACTAATTATTGTTACAGCATACTAGTACATCCTTACATCATCTTTAATATGCTAATTATTGTTACAGCATACCAGTGCATTATTATATCATCTGTAATATGCTTATTATTTTTACAGCATACTAGTGTATCCTTGCATCATCATTAATATGCTAATTATTATAACAGCATACCAGTGCATCCATACATCATCCGTAATATGCTAATTATTGTTACAGCATACAAGTGTATCCTTACTTCATCCTTAATATGCTATGTATTGTTACAGCATACCAGTGCATCCTTACATCATCAGTAATTTGCTAATTATTGTTAGAGCATACCAGTGCATCCTTACATCATCTGTAATATGCTAATTATTGTTATAGCATACCAGTACATACTTACATCATCTGTAATATGCTAATTATTTTCACAGCATACCAGTGCATCCTTACATTATCTGTAATATGCTAATTATTGTTACAGCATACCAGTGCATCCTTACATCATCTGTAATATGCTAATTATTGTTACAGCATACCAGTGCATCCTTACATCATCTGTAGTATGCTAGTTATTGTTACAGAATACCAGTACATCCTTACATCATCCATATATGCTAGTTATTGTTACGGCATACCAGTGCATCCTTACATCATCTGTAATATGCTAATTATTGTTACAACATACCAGTCCATCCTTACATCATCTGTAATATGCTAATTATTTTTACAGCATACCATTGCATCCTTACATCATCTGTAATGTGCTACCTATGGTTACAACATACCAGTGCATCCTTACGTCATCCGTAATATGCTAATTATTGTTACAGCATATCAGTACATCCTTACATCATCCTTAATATTCTAATCATTGTTACAGCATACCAGTGCATCCTTATATCATCCTTAATATGCTAATTATTGTTACAACATACCAGTGCATCCTTGCATCATCTGTAATATGCTAATTATTGTTACAGCATACCAGTGCATCCTTACATCATCTGTAAGATGATAATTATTGTTAGAGCAGACCAGTGCATCATTTCATCATCCTTAATATGCTAATTATTGTTTCAGCATACTAGTGCATCCTTACATCATTCGTTATATGCTAATTTTTGTTACAGCTTACCAGTTCATCCTTACATCATCCTTTACATCCTAATTATTGCTACAGCATACCAGTGCATCCTTACATCATCCTTAATATGCTAATTATTGTTACAGCATGAAAGTGCATCCTTACAGGATCCTTAATATGCTAATTATTGTTACAGCAAACCAGTGCATCCTTACATCATCTGTAATCTACTAATTATTGTTACAGCATACCAGTGCATCTTTGTATCATCCTTAATATGCTAATTATTGTTACAGCATACCAGTGCATCCTTACATCATCCGTAATATGCTAATTATTGTTACAGCATACCAGTGCATCCTTATATCATCCTTAATATGCTAATTATTTTTACAACATACCAGTGCATCCTTTCATCATCTGTAATATGCTAATTATTGTTACAGCATACCAGTGCATCCTTACATCATCCTTAATATTCTAATTATTGTTACAGCATACCAGTGCATCCTTGCATCATCCTTAATATGCTAAATATTGTTACAGCATACCACATCATCTTTAATATGCTAATTATTGCATTACCATCAGATTTCTTTTCTTGCCTTCCTTCTCAAATAAGCACATACTCAACCAGTCCAGCAGTTCTGAAGTGAAAACTCCAGCTTTACTGAAAATACCACAAGCTGCTTAGCAGATGGTCCTAGCAAATCTAGACAGCTTGCATGTGTAATAGATTAATAACTTTTAGATATTCTTTATGCGATGGAAACTGACCAAACACACAATAAAAGCCCAAGGGAAGTACATGTTTGATTGAGATTCTGTAATAAAAGTTTAATTTGCTGAAATAGATTTAAAGTGCTTGTGTGATTGTGTGTGTGGGTTTGTGTGTGTACATCTGTGTGTGCTATGTTGACAAATAAAACTGGGAGCAGGTGAGAGCTGGTTTCTGCAAATGAACAAATCTCAGCTAATGAGTAACTAAAAATGTATACAGTACAAAGTATTTTTCTTTGTATGAGCAGGTCTATTGTCATACTTTTGTTATTTTAGAAGAGGTCTGATATATTTTCTATGGTTTAGAGTCTTAGAGCCTTTTTTTGTCAATGCCAAACTGACAAACCTACTGACGTAACAGATAAAACCCAAAGAAACCTAAACCTGTTACTTCTCAATGGTAGGAGCTTAAATAAGAAACTCTACGTCCTGTAAGCTCTCCATACTTTGGATAGTATAGATATGTATACCATTACTGAAACATGGTTACAATCTACAGAAAGTACTCCAGCAGTGCAAGGTTTTAGTACCGTCCACACACTTAGCCCATCAGCTGCACAGATGCGGACAAAAGGTGCAGGAGTCTCAGTCTTCATTAGCAACAAGCATAAGTCTGTGTTGGTTAAACAGGATGATACACTGGAATTTTCCCACATGCAAACCACCATAGACAAAGTTCCATACCATATCCTAGCAAGCTATAGGTCATCCTCTATGTCCCTAGCATCCCATAGCTCATACCCTCACCTACTGGAGATGGTCTCCATTAAACCAAATACCCTATTCATGGGAGACTTTACCTACCCCTTTATTCACTGGGAAACATACACTTCCTCATACTGGCAGGCACAATGATTATTGGAATTTATTAACATCCACCAGTAGTTCAAACTTACTGTACCTGGTACTTACTAATATGGAAGAATGCTGATGCCCCCCCCCCCCCAAGTACTTTGTCCTCACTGGTGAGATTGGATCACAAAGCTGTCTCCGAAATAAAAATGAACTCAGCATCTCCAGCAAACCCTGTAACAGTTATGAAGTATTCCAAAGCAAACTACATCTTATAAAAATAATAGTTTGTCAAATGTCAGTGTCTGTCCTAACCCAGACTTTACAGGAACCTATGCAGAATTGTTCACAGAGACCCTGTACAACCATGTAAATGACTGTGTAGAGGCTGCTGTACCTACGAGAAGCAAGCCCAAACAAACTCTAAGAACAAATCACATTGGTGGAATTAAAACCTTAATAGTATTTAACAAAAGGAAAAATAATCATGGCCAAAATCAGGAACAGCAACTCCTATAATAATAGCAGCTTTCTCATTAAACTAAACAGGAAACTAAAAGGACTAATAAAGTCCAACAAGGCCAATTCCAAGGTTAAGAGAGCAAGATAGTCTCACAGGTGAAAAAGATAACCACAAGATCTTTTACAGTCAGTACATCAGTATGCTAAAAGAGTGGTCAATGGTGCCACCTTCACTGAAAAGACTGACACAGCAAATTTGCTGGCTGACATATTCAACATAAGCTTCACTCCCAGTCCCCCCTGCCTCCCCACATGAAATATCTGCTAGCATAACCACCCGCTCAAATATTAACAGGGATAATGTCCTGGTGGTGTTCACAAAGACCAAAAATACAGCCTAATTGGTCACTGGCAATATCTTGGGATGTCTCCTAAATAGCTTTAAATATGACCTTTCAGGACCACTTGAGTCACTTTTCAAGTACAGCCTCAAAACAGGCTTTGTGCCATGAGAATAAAGGACTGCAACAGTTATCCCAATTCAAAAGCGTGGACCAGCAACCAACCTTAGAAACTACAGACCTATTAGTCTAACTAGGCTAATATGTAAAGCCATGCAACAAATTATTATGGAAATGATCAAAAAAGATATAGGCAACATTTAGACACTAGATCTAATCCAGTTTAGCTTTGTCAAGGGAAAATCTACTAAACCTGGTAGACTTTTTTGAGAAGGTTGCCAAGGCAATAAATGAGGGGAAAAAACAGTCCATACTGCCTACCCAGACATGACTAATGCATTTCTTACAACACCCCACTCGGGTATATTTGGCAAACTCACAGAACTGGGCATAAACCCATACATAACTCACTGGATTGTCATGTGGCTCACAAAACAGGTCCCAGGATATCAAGATTGATGACACCACTTCCTTTAAATGATCGGTTACCAGCGGGGTGCCTCAGGGCTCAATGCTGGGACTGCTCATATTTATCATCTACTTCTTGGAGGTAAAGGGTAACATTAAAGGCCTTTGGCAGATGAAGTTCACAGAAGACTGCAAACTGGGAGCTATCATAGACTGCCCCTATGGCACAAACATCTTACAAAAAGGTCTAACCCAGATAAATGACTAGTGCTAAAGTCATGGATTAAAACTCAATGCCAAGAAATGCATCAAAGGACCTTTTGGGAAAACGGCCACCAAGGCTAATTACTCCATCGATAAAAAACCCTCAGATTTGAACCAGTAGTCAGAGATCTGGGAACATATGTAGACAGCAATCTGTCCTTTGACCAACGTGTGGCCAAGACAGAAAGTAAATCATTCTACGTTGCCCAACTTATAAGTAAGGACATGGCATCCAGGTCCAAGGAAGTCATAGTGTCACTTTATTCAGCCCTTATCAGACCCACCATTGAGTATAATGCCCCCTTCAGCATGTACCTGACCAAACATGCAACAACTGGAATGTCCACAAAGGCTCCTTACAAGAGAATCCAGTTTATATTAACACATTGTCCTATACAGATCACTTTAAAGCCCTGTCTCTATACTCAGTTTTCTACAAGTTACTGAGAGGCAATCTATTCCTGGTATACAAGGCATCCTGGGATCCAGCTCTGACGGAGCTTCTGCACATCCACAAAACAAACAGCATCAGAACAACTAGATCCAAAATTTTAATTTTCCTTGTGACATAAATGAGACATGTTGGGAAGACATATAAATGTCTCAGAGGATCCCTGTGCCCTGGAATAGGCTCCTCATCCATGTGAAGCAAAGTCCATCCCTAACTCTATTTAAGTGTAACTCTGACCACCAGATGGGAATTCAAAAATTCATTCCAGGTCTGGCCCCCATGTCTCTGACAAACAGAGACAGACATTAATACCTTAACTAACGACCTCCCCATAACCTCTAGAAGCTTCCTAACTAACATACCCTCTCCTAATAAATTACCATGATACATAGGGACATGGCTGGGTTGGTTTGTATGGCTAGGCTTATAAAGGCCCTAGTGATCATAAGCCTAGTATACATCTATGAACCTATGAGGGCAGCATCCACAGACAAGTTCTCAGAGGTTATCAGGTAATGCACCCTTCCTTACATAATTATTAGTAGAACAGCAAAGCAAAAATGGTGATTCAGTCTATGTATTTTGTTGAATGATATGCGTTAGGAACAAAGGATTGGCTGTCATTAGCAGCTTCTGGACAGAACTGAGAAAAATAACAGATGGAGTATGTGGAGTTTTACTGATGCTACAGGCCCATAGTTAATCTCATGTACATCATTTTTGGACAGCAATTCCTAGACAGTAGCTTAAAAGTGGCATTGTAAGCTGTTGCCTTTCAAAAAGCCTGCAGTAGTATTTTCCTTTACCGCTTCTGACAAAATGGCCTTTCATTTTTGTTATACAGCCTATGGCCCGTGTCTCTTACATGCATGTTTTTACCTATTCAGGGCTAATGAAAACATACAGATGAAAAACTGTGATCTTGTTCCTTTAAGCAGGACAGTAAGACATTTACCAAAACACACTGTGTAGAGCAACAGGGAAAAAACCTTATGAATCCTGTGTTCCATGAAACTGGAAGTCCATGATGCTATCAACATCAATATGCAGCAAGCCTGCTTACTATCTGCTTAGTCAGGAATCCACAGGAAAATCCTTAGTTTCAGACTCTACTAATATGGTAGACTTCTAAAATCATATTGCCATGGCTATGGACCTGGGTTATTTATACAGATATTACAAAGGCTTTTGATACTTTTGTTTTTCTGAGGCAATTTACTCATTTTGAAATACAGACATTAATCCATACATTATTAGATGGATAATTGGTTAAAAGGACAGACCTGAGCCATGATTATCAATAGTAAAACATCAGAATATCTTCCAGTCAGTTCAATATTTCCCCAGGATTTGGTTCTGGGTTCTGTTCCATTTAATGTTGTATTTGCCACCGCCATTCCTAAAAACAGGCATGGGTGGTTAGCATAATTGATTTCACAATACTCAACAGTTATATTTCTGAAATAATACTTGAACAAAAAAAGCATAATATTAGAGTTTAGTATTGCAAATGTAAGGTCCTATACTTTAAAAAGCCAAGTTTCACAAAACCTGTATACATGGCATTTACTGTAGTGGACAAAGTTAGTCATTATAAAGGTCTGGGTCTACTACCGACATTTTCTATCAGCAAATATGCTAATTATATAACATGTCAGGCATTAAGGCAATTAGGAACTTTGATACAGAATCGTACATTTATAGATACCTTCAACTTACTTGCTCTCTATAAAATCTAGGTAAGACCAGTCCTAGAATATAACAATATCTTTTGTATCTACAATCAAAGGGATATAAACAAAATTGAATCTGTACAGAGGAACCTCGCTGGGTCTGTTCAAGAGAAATCTTGACCTGTGGATGGGAGATCATAGGTTTACCCCGGGAATCATCTCTGTGTCACTGCTGGACAGAGGCACAACAAACTAATGGGCACAGTATTTTTTCATATAAGGGATGGCGTAAGCCACAAAACTTTGGGCTAGGCTTATAAATGCCTTAGGGCAGATAGCCTAGTATAAACCTATGAACCTATGAACCTATGAAATTTACACAGTAACTTATGCTCTAGACTCAGAACATTGCATGGCATTAAAACTCTTTACACTCAAGTATATATATATATATATATATATATATATATATGAGGCAAATTTACTTTTGCATAGAAAGTATTTAATGATGAATATTTGCAATGCATTATAGACAGTGTAAGATTCAACAAGTTAACATTAAGAAATTATAATTGGAAGTTTACAATCACTGAATTTAAAACAAAACTGAGAAATTTCTATAACACATGAAGGGCACCTTTAATACGGAATGAGCAAGTGACTAACATTAGGAAATCAGAAAACATTATGTTCTTGACAAATATTGGGAAATCGGAAAACATGATTGTGTCTAAGTAAAATCTAGACAGATGCATTGATGATACGGTAATACAACCCATAAATACAGAAATCAGTGTTCCTTGACATTCTAAAGACCTAGACATAGTGATGAAACTTTTAAAAGAGCACTTGTTCACAGGTGATAATTAAACAGGTCTATTTAAGAGGAAAGAAAAAACGATAACAAAAAAGTATCTTCCGAGCTTTCATTTATAGTAATACTTCATAACTATGTCCATTACAATATACCTGAGCCTTCATGAGGAACAGCAAGTGCTTAACAGTCTGTGTTAAAAGGCTTATTTGCTGAATACAGCTTCTTAACAGCAAGTCCTTTTCTTTTTATGAGGACCCACACTACAGAAAGATATTCTGCATACTCCTTAATGAATGAAACATGGCTTGCAACTCATTTAAACTATTTATGGCTGGGTAAATAAAAGAAAAATGACAGACATTTAAAATTGGTCCACTCAGTAAGGAGTAACTTGGCAGTACAAACCATAAATAGATGCAACAGATTTAAAGATTTAAGTAAATAAATATTGCCTTTTTATCTACTTGGTAAATATCAAAGATATTTGCATCTGCAGTTTGTATATGTCACTTCCACAGCAATACAAAGACTGAAAATTACAAATTTGTACAGAAATTATTGCATTTATAGTATATTGCTTATGTCATTAGTTAAAGGTGACTATTGTCAGGCACACTGACTCATTACTCACAAGGCTGGACAAGGAGAGGGCAATGATAAGTCTTCCTGGTGCTAAGATATCTGATGTTACAATAGCCCTAAGGACCCTAACTCCTGACAAATACAACTATGACCTGCTAACAGTATATGTGGGATTGAATGATTTAAGACTTGAAATAATCCCTGAAGGACATGCAGATTAATATATCAGAATGTTGCTAGCATGTTACATATGCAGTTAAGCACTAGTCCCGAATGCAGTCCTTCTTTTCCTCAGCTTAAATGATACATAGATAAAAAGAAAAGACTTCAGTAATTGGTTATATTGCTGGTGCCATTCCAAGGGAACATAATATGAACCAGTATGGGCTGCAATACTTAACAGACCTACTTGCTTCACTAAGGATAGCCTGCATGTCTCATTTCAAGGCTTTCATATCCTCACTAATGTCTTTGCTGTCTCCCTTTTTAGGAAGAGTCCAGTTAATGGATACTCAGTTGTAACTAACATAGCAGTCTTAAAATCCAATCACATTAAGGTGGCTCTTTTAGAAAACATCCATGCCTACCTAATTACTGAAACTTAGTTTAAATATAAAGAAAGCAGGCCTTCTGTACTGGGCCTTTGCTCTTTTTATGCCTTCAGAATGAATGGCAACTGTGGTGGAGTCTCCATATTCGACAAGGAACATATTACTTTTAGGCACATTCCTAGAAATCGCAAATTGAGCTAATAGAACTACAGATAATTCCTGATAAGACTGATTACTGTTGTATGCATTCTTTGTCTCTGTATGACCATGTAAGGTTCCTCAGTGTTCCAAATGATCTCCTAGTTTAGGTGTATTTAACTACCCTTCAATAAGCTGGGACACATATATCCCCAATTTAGGATATGCTCAGAAATACCTAGACTTAAACAAATAGTTGCTTGAGCAGTTTGTAAATAAACTACTAGGAGATATAGCATTCTTAACCTGATTCTTAAAAATATGGCCACTTCTTGCATTGTTTCTCTGGTATTTCCTTGTCCAGTGAAGTCTGTCCACAAACTTGTGGCCTTTATTATACTCCCAAGAGCTCCTACAGCAAACGCCATGGAATTTACATACTACAAACATTCCAACCTCTATATACTCTGTGACAAAGTATCAAAATTCGCTTATGACTGCACCTCTCATGACCTTCTACACTTACTTAAAAAATGCATAGAGTTAGCAGCCCCTACAAGAACCGAGTATCAAGGGACATTCAGATTAAACCAACTTTTGGTCCACCATCATAAGTAAACTATCCATCAAAAAAAAATCCTTATAAATTATTTAGTAGGCCCAAAACCCTTCTTCTCAAACATAATATCAAAAGCATTACAAAAAGCTGAAGAACACTGTTAGGTCCACTAAAGGAGCCCATGAACTTAGGTTAGTCTCTGAAGCCAAATATAATTCTAACCTATGAACCTATGAACCTAAATCCTTCTTCAACTATGTTAGCAAATCAATAAACAATATCCTGAAATGTCCATAACTTGACTAATGATGTCTTCTGTTCTGATCCAGTGTTGTAGCTAAGGCAGGGTAAAGGGGGCAGCTGCCCTGGGTGCAAAGTGTCAAGGGCATCAATTGGAAAATCCCGATCTGTCTTTGGTATAAATGCTGGTACTGCATTTGCAGTCAGAACTAAAGCACTGTATGAGTGTCATAAAGTGTAGCAAGTAGTCTGTTGCAATTTAGAAGAATAAAAAAAAATAAGTCTGAGGAGAGAATTTTTTTTTCTTTTGATCTTCAATTTAAAGTTGAGGGGGGAGCCAGACTGGGGGATAACACCAGGTGCAAAAATAGCTACATCTCCATTCTGACCCAGCAGACATTGCTAATATCCTTGCAAAGTGAGAGCCAACTTCATCTTCAAGACTTCTGTTCAAAGCCCTGAAATATCTGAATCCCTTACTTCTCCATTTATCTTTAAAGATCCTTTAGTGAAAGTGTTAATTAAGACTAAAATATACTTCCTCCATATAATCAGACAATATCTCTACAGTATTAAACATGCCCTTGCAGACATAATCCTCAAACTGTTTAACCTAAGTTTAGCTACTGATTTTGTCCCTGTCGATTGGGGCACTGCAGAGGTGAACCCCCTGCAGAAGAGTGGCCTTGCAACTGACCTGGGTAATTACAGACCTACTAGCCAAGTGAGTAATTACTGACTTCATAATCTGTAATATCAAGAATCTTGTTAGACTTGACCCCAACAGTTTGGCTTTGTGAAAGGTTACAGTGGTTATAGAGGGAGGCTATGCAGTGCATTCATTGTGTCTTGACCTGGCTAAGACCTTTTATGTCATTCCACATGCTGACATCATACAAAAACTAAATGCTTTAAAAATGTACCCAAATGTGGTAAGATGGATAGCAAACAGGCTGAAAGACAGAGGCCACACAGTGCAAGTTGCAGGTACCTCAACAGAAAGAATGAAAGTGACCAGTGGTGTCCCACAGTGCTCAGTGCTTAGACTTCTCATTTTTAGTATTTACTTCTCATCTCCAAGCAGAGGGATCCAAGACCTTTGGCTAACAAAGTTTGCAGATGAATGTAAAATATTGGTTGTTGTTAAGTTACCCTATAATACCCAAACTCCCCAGAATGAACTCTCCCAGGTCAACACCTGGTGTTCTAAAACTGGGTTCAAACAAAATGTTAAAAAGTATAGTACAATAGCATCACTTTTGGAAAATAACCCATCCACTTGCCATACTATGTAAACAACAACAACTACACCACCACTACAAAGTGGAAATGTCATGGACATGGGTACTTGGGATAATAGCTCCCACTCCTTTGACCATCATGTGACAAGATATATTAGGTAATCCTTTGAAGGTGTAATGAGGTAATCACTTACTTAGGCTCAGCATTGATCAGGCTAATTATCAAGTACAAAACTCCCTTTGGAATTCATCTCACTAAACATATCGACTAATCTGAAAGACTCCAAAGATTCCAAAGCAAAAAGATCATAAGCCTAAACTCCCGGAACTATCAAGAGAGACTGGAAGTTCTCTCCCTTTATTCATGTCTTATAGACTTCTGAGGGGAGATCTCTGTCTTGCTTACTACACCATTAAAGACCTGAATGTGCTAGACCTTTTGTTTCTCCCTAGATCAATATCTCCACCAGTACTAGAACTGGGGACCTAAAACTTCACCAAGAGAAAACCTGTGGAATAAAGTTTCCTTGGATGTTAAGTAGTTCAACTGACTACCTCCTTTAAACATAAACTAGATAACTGGATAGGTATCCATAAATTTACTCCAGGATTGACTGGTATGGCTCTCCTGAAGAACGACGACAAAGTCTGGTGGTGTACTGGCAAGGTGTGAATGGTTATAGGACTCAGTGGCCTTGGAATATCTTTGAATCTATGATGATGGAGCAACTCCAATTCATTGCCATGTGATAATGTCTAAAATGTGTAATAGGAGAGTACTCCATGCTAGTTAGCTGTATGAACTTGTCAAGATGTGATTCTTTAACATGGCAGCTAGTCACTAAATGGCTAAAAACGGCTTTTTTATTTGTAGGTTCTTCTCTGTCATGGTCATAGCTTAGGTCAATAATCACTTACCTACCACTTTAATAATAAATACACATTCTCTTTGCCAAGTGGTTCTTTTCCCCAGGTTGGTTTTCATTGTTCCAGGAGTTTGATGTAAGTCATCTCGATGAATTCGGATTTGATATTGTGGTGATTTGATATTATGAATGGGGCCCATGTGTGTGTGTGTGTGTGTGTGTGTGTGTGTGTGTGTGTGTGTGTGTGTGTGTGTGTGTGTGTGTGTGTGCGTGTGTGTGTGTGTGTGTGTCTGTCTGTTTCTTTTGAAAAAGTAAACACACCACATTCTCTTGTTGTAAACAGAGTTACTATCACTGATTGGGTTGAGGGCCACTGTTTATTAGCAATAACAGGCAAAAGTAGTTATTGATATACATTTTCAGTGGTGTGTCACTTCTTGTGCTTTGGACTTAACTGTTAGTGGTAAAGATGATCACTAATTCTATAGACTATTAGGAAATCCTTTACTATTACCCATTATCCAGGGCTGTGGCATCATTGTCACTACTCCAGAATATTAATTCAGTCAGATTTAAGTCATTTCAGCTAGATGTGCTTCCCATACATAGTTGCTTCCTTAAAAGGTTCAAAATTTGACTGCATCAAAGAAGAAAGCAGACCTTCCTATGCAGTAGATGAATGCACTGAAGCAGTCTTAGCACAGTTTAGACAACGTATTCAATAAAAAATTATATTAATTAAAACTAATATATAACAAAATTATTTGACAACATTTTAGTCCATATCTCAAACATTCCAAAATGATATACAGAGCTGCTAATACGTCATTAGATGTTGAATAATGGTGAGGGTCTTTACAAACATCTTAAAAATACCAAACACTCATTTGAAAGGCTTGTATGTTTGATAGAACTGGAACAGTTGTTGGATATATGTAGCTCTAGTTTTTGAGCAGATGCTAAGCATATGCAGTTCAGTGACATATGTCTCCATAATCCATTATTTCTATATCATTTTAGTTTAAATTTAGACTCAAAGTTCAATTAGTATTGCCATTTTTACAGTAATTGTTCAGAATGAGAGTTCTTCTTGCAATACATATTATTTATGTGCAGTCATCCTGGAGCATTTATTTTTGAGCAATATTAAAATAATATCAATCTTCTGCAACAGGACCTGCATCCTCCATCCTTTCTTCATGGTCTGTCAACTCAGAAAACTCAGCCTCAATTGTTTGCTTTAATTTTCTTTCAATCTTTGTTACTCGTTGTTTCAGCTTCTGTTGTGTCCCATCATATTCAGCTAAAAGCCTTGCAAACTTTGTCTGCAAGTTTTCTATCGCTCCTTCCATTCTAATTACTTTTTCCTCCAGGTCTTTGGGATCAACGCCAGACTGAGCAAGCTCTAGGTCTAGCAATCCATCTTTCATTAGAATTTGCCTTCCTTTCTCTTCCAGTAATGCTTTTGCATCTGGGTACTCAGTTAAAGCTTCCATGAGGTCGTCTTTGGAAAGACAAAATAGGTCAGAGTATCCAATACTTCTTATATTTGCAGTTCTTCGGTTTCCTGCTTTGCTACCTTTGATGTTCAAAATACTAATCTCACCAAAATAGCTACCATCACTGAGTACAACAAATTGTGTGATACCATCATCTGCAACCACAGCTAACTTTCCCTCTTTGATGATGTACATCTCCCTTCCAATATCTCCTTTTCGGCAAATGTAGTCTCCTGGGCTATAAACCTGTGGCCTTAGCTTCAAAACCAGCTCAATCAAAAGGCCGGCTTCACAGTCTGCGAAGATACGAACTTTCTTCAGTGTGTCAAGGTGGACATTGATTGCAATTTCTGCTCTCAGTTTATCAGGAAGATACTTCAAGACCTCTCTTTCATCTACTGCTTTCTTGTTAGTCCACAAATAGTCAAACCACTTAATAACCCGGTTTTCTAAATCTTTACTTACTTTTCGAAAGTGCATGTACTGTTTAATAGCATCAATCCTTGCTTGGAATTCGGCCCTTGCAGCATTCATATTAGAAATCATAGAACCTACATTACCAACAATGGTAGCAAATATCAACACTCCTACCAGGAAATCAACGACAACAAAGAAATATTCAGAGTCTTGCACAGGAGGAGGAGTCTCTCCAATAGTTGTCAAGGTTAGAGTTGACCAGTAGAGGCTATATACATATTTTCTTGCAAGTCGTGCAAATTCAGGATCAGAAATATTTGGATAAACCCATGTGTCCTCACCAAATCCAATTGCTTTGGATATAGAATAATACACACAGGCATTCCAGTGAATAATAATCACAATATACATGACAAGGTTGGAGATTCTGAAGATATTTGGATAATTAGTTCTTGTTTCTGTTCGTTGAAAGAACTCAAACATACGCGACACTCTTAATAATTTATTTAGCCTTAGTTCAGGATAATTTAAACCAAAGTAAAGGTATAGTATATCTGTCGGTATCATAGATACAGCATCCAACTGGAACTGTTGTGTATGCTTGTACTTTTCACTCAACCTCTTTACATCTTTGACCAACAGGCCTTGTTCCAGGAAACCTTAAAGAAAATAAAGGATCCGTAATTAGCTTTCTAAAAGTATATTATTTTGTATTTCTACAATTTAATGTGCAGACTTTTAGTAAATATATATATAGTATACAGTTAAACAGATTAAAGAAAATAATACATTTTTGCTCATGCTATCAGAGTACATTAAAATGTATATCCAAACAAATTCAAAATGTTTCTTAATAATAGATTTAAGATCTCAAACAAAAACAGGGATGCTAAAGATACAGAATGTTTTCAAATGCTACAGATCCTTTAAGTAAACTTGTGCTTTTACTGGTTTTGGTGGTATTCAGCTTCTCACAGAATTACATTCCATTAAAGCTAGTTTGCTTGAGCCTAGCTCATCAAACAGTCAATTGAAAAACTTTTTAAACTTATCCTAAGGTTTTGCAGACAAAGAATTGCTTATATCACTTATGGGATGCAGTAACAAAGCCCCTTAGTGTGGATGGGGAAGGCTTTGTCTTCTACATAAATAAAATTTAACAGATTGCACATTTAGTGAACTGGTCTACACAGAATGGATTTTGCTGAAAAATGATTTTGTGAAATGAACATTTAGTTTTGACTTGACATAGAACTAAAATAAAACTTTCTTTGTTCACACTATAGTAAACTGCAATAGTTGCCATCAAGGTGTACTCTGTTCTAGCAAGAGCTTTCAAGCTATAGTGGCAAAAGTCCAAATTAAGGACAATTCTATCAAGGAGAACATCATTGTATGTCCAAAACACAGCTTATACAGAATCTTGCCTGGATTTTTTTGCTTTGTCACATATTTGGCATTCTTGGTATTCTGATTTGAGAACTTAAGCATAAACATTGCTCTGAAGCAGTACCCTTGCTGCCGGCGGTGTATTCTCTTCATCTGTTTGCTGAGCACTTATTAAAAATTTCAGGATTAAACTGCTAGGCATGTTATGCAAAATGTTTCCATGAGAAAATTCCAAATGTAACTTGTGTTGACTGATTGAATGAATATGCAAACATATGTTTAAGGCATAGAGCAACCTCTTATTTTTCCATCATGCACACATATCACGTTTACATGTTCCTGTACTGTGTTTTTGCTTTCCAAAAAGACATGTATTAGCACAGACAGAAAGAACTCAATGTACTGTTATTTAGTACTTGTATTAAATCTGACTATGGAAATGAGGCAGAGTTTCAATCGAACCCTACAAAGGTGAACTCCCTATAAAACAGTACAAGACCTAAGCTACTATTATGGAACTGTAAAGATGTCTCACAAATCATTTATCACCAGTATGTGGGATTTAGATGGAGTGGTATATATCAAACCTTAGAAATGAATGACATTCTCCCTAATGAGTATGTCATTATAGTAAATGCCCCTCCTTCTCAAGGCTCAAGTGCTCTAATGATATACAGCAGAATTTCTCCCTCCACATTGCCATGACTGTTACAGATAAACTAGAGTCAATTTCTTCTATCACAAGTGACTAGCTTGAAAACCATGTTCATTCAGTTTTTATCTTTGAGTTCCAACCACATAGGATTACCCTCTTTTAATACTATTTCTGCTGTGAATAAAGCCTCTTATATGACTATTGCTATGTTCATGGATATAATTAAATTGGTTGATCTGAATATGAAGCCTTTGATGGAGACCTTGAGAAACACGATATTTAGATGAAAGAAGAAAACAATGCATTTCCTAGATCACATCCAAGCAACTAAGACTTTTTTCTCCCTAAGATGCTGTTAATCTTTCAACACCTGCTGTATACAAACTTTTCTAACTATTTTTTGAAAAATAGACCAGTCACCAGTGCAGATCCCCAGGCTGCTCTCCTGTTTTGCAGCTACCTTTCTGGAGGAAAATTCAATACCATAGGGCTCTGGCTGACTAAATTTGCAGATAACTGGTGCCAAATCATGGACTGAAACTTAATGCCAAAAATGCATTACTGTATCTTTTGGCAAGGCATTTACTCCAGGGAAATGCTACGTTAACAATACACCCCTAAGGGCTGACCTGATTCAGTATTTGGGAACTTATGTGGACAGTGACCTAACTTTTGACCCGCATGTGCCTATTGTCATAAGGAGGTCCTTCTATATTGCACAGCTTATAAATAAAGGGAGTGTGCCTAGATCTAGGGATGTCACTGT
Source organism: Protopterus annectens (assembly GCF_019279795.1). NCBI lineage: Eukaryota > Metazoa > Chordata > Ceratodontiformes > Protopteridae > Protopterus > Protopterus annectens. The sequence continues at coordinate 1,238,776,553 of NC_056728.1, forward strand.
CCCCCTTTACTCAGCTCAGATTAGGCCAATACTTTATCATTTATCTGTCCAGATGCATACAACTGGAATGTCCATAAAGATACCTTACTTAAAGGATAAAAGACTTAAACAACATGTCCTACATGGACTGACTTAATACCTTGTCACTATAGTAGTATCCTACTAATAAAGCATTTGATTGGTCAAATGGTTTCAGAAATATTTGGTATAGAGATCTAAATCTCTTCTGCAACAGCACCAGAACAGTTTAAATGGACATGTATATCTCACAGAGGATACTGCTGCTCTGGGACAGACTCCCCAGCCACATAAAACAAAGTTCATTCTTGTCCATATAAGTGCAAATTAGATCTAAGAATGGGAAACAGAAAATGTATACCAGGACTGCCCCTTGTAATACTAATGGACAGAGGCAGATTCTAAATGCTTTATTCCATGCATGGGTCCCCTCCAAATATCAGTGGTATGATCCCAGGTATTCTTATTAAGGTTAATATATAATTATTGACCAAGGGATGGGTAAGGCCAATCTAGAAACAAATGGGTAGGTTATTTCAAGCACAAAAAGGGAAATTGCCTAAGCTTAAAATGCCCCACAAGGGCAGCTAGCATATATTACTTATCTATGAACCCATGAACCTATATTAATAAGGCTCAATGGATGGTTGTTATGCTGACTTTATCTGGGATGGGACTTGAAGCAACCAAAATTCAGCCAGAAAAATATTTATTCCAAACCATTTAAGGGGTTTGGACTTCCTCATTTGTTGAAGTGTGGTAAGGCTGTGAAAAGAATAAATTACATGTGGGAAATGAAATCAAGGAAGCCCCCATGGCACATATCTGAGGTATTTCTTAGACTGTAGACACTACTACCTTCCCAACCAATTCCCCCTTTCAAAGTCTATGGCCAGGCTGTGGGTGACTTTAAGTCGATAGTCTGACACCATTTTAACTACTTTGCCCAAAATGTGACATTCTTGTCTAATCCCATTCGCTTTTATCTGGAAACATCCTCTGTTGTCAGTGAATACAAATAGGATTTAATATAACAATTGGGATGAGGTTAGGATACATGATCTTTCTGATATTTTGGATGGGCCTCTGCAAGCCATGGCAAAATGGGGAGATATAAAATGCATATATCCCTCATTGGCCACTAACAGATTCTATGGCTGTTGCCTCTGTATTCCCAGTGCTATTAGTTTATTGTCAAAACTAGATTAATAATTAACAGGTCTGATAGACTCCCATGTTATTCAGCAATAACTCATCATTGATCTACTTACTCTGCAAATACTCATCTTTTAAGAAAAACACTTGATTACAGTCTGCAAGGTTGGATATCTAAATCTTACTTCCATAATTATACCTGCACTGTCATAAATTTATAGAACTCAGTGTACCCTTCAGACTCCACAGATCAGTTAGCCATTTTTTTATGAAGCAACCAAAAAATTTCAACTCTTACTTTGACATACAAGTGTGACTTGTATGTCAGATACTGTGTTTAGGAATAGAACCAGGTATAGAATCAATGGGATCCTGTAACCTCATCTTCACATCCAAGGTTATCTGATAGCTTATTTTTTTATATCCAACTGATGGATGACTCTACAGAATCCAGTATGGACATAATAAATGGAATGTAATGCTAGATATTCTGCTCACTATTAATGAATGGAATATTTACCTTAGTAGACTACGTGATAAAAGGTATCCATTGTGATCTAGATTTGCCTACTCCAAAATGCTATATTGCTGACACCTTAATACAGTAAGACTCATAATCTTAGGAAATGCTCATAAAGTATGGTAAATGTGGTCAAGATGCAGGAATAATTGAGTGCCTTCATTTTTAAACTTCAGCCATCAGAAGGTTTTGACTTCTGCTATTTGCCTGTTGTATTGTTTTTCTGTATTGTACTTCTTAATAATTATCCCTAACAATATTTATGTTAGTCATTAATGTTTCTGTAATGTAGCAATGTATTGTATCCTTTTGGAATGTTAGACAATATTTCAATGTATATGTGTACTGTTTGGTTTTACAGTGAGTAACTACAATAAAGCTGTTACTGATACAAAAAAGCAATACAAGTCAAACAACAGACACAATTACAAAATCACATTAATAAAGGTTTATAAAGGGTGTGGCAACTCATAAAGGCCAGAACTGAATCTTAGGTGGGAATGTTGACTCAAACAATAATAGTACAGTACCATACTAAAAACATTAGGTATTTTACACTAAAGTTATGGCTCTACATCTCATAAGACATTTTCTCTCAGAACTTGTAAGGCAAGCTGTGAGTATTAACAATTGTCATTTTCTCTTTCTTCTGCTACACAGGGACTTTACTTAAATGCAAAATGTATGTGTTGACTCACTTAAAATAATTGCACTCTTAAAGAGAAAGGTCATAGTAGGAGTTGGAATTTTTGCCCACATTATAACAGAATGGCTAACTGATTTGAAGATTATCCAGGGAACACTGAGTTCTATTAATTGGTTACATTGTAGGGAAAATTTGGGGTATATGATTTATATCTGTAACCTTGCAAAATGTAATCAATCTTTTTCTTAAAAGATTAATATCCTAGAGAGTAAGTGATGAGTTAGTGCTAAATTCCATGGAAGTTTATCAGACCTGTTAAATACAAATCTAGTTTGGCAATGAACTAGATGCATTGGGGATACAGAGGCAATGGCTATAGAATAGTCTGGAGAATGGAAGCAAGTTTATTACCCCAGACACTGAGGAGAGGATTGAAGAAGTTTTTAGTTTAGTGGAGAGTATTAAGAACTGGTTGCCTTTTTTAGTAATTTTGGAAATGTTCTCCTCCACAGAATGGATTTCATCCAGAAGAACATCTAATTATTTAGCATTCGATAAGCATAGAATGAGCTCACCAGTACTAGTCTTACTTAAAAGATTGTGAATGAATATTTAGGAATTAGTAATAATAATAATAATAATAATAACTATTTTTTAACCAAATAGGCCCATGGAAACATACAGACCCTTTTCAGGGGTATCCGGGGAACAATGCCTCATTAATTGATTTACTCAAGGTCACACAGCAGGCAAATGAGGTCTGAGGAATCAAACCCTGTACCACATGAATTACAGCTCACAGATTTAGTGCTCTGCACCAACTGTCAAATGCAAGTAGCTGGAAAATGATGTGCAGTCTCCTTCTTTTACATTTATTGCCTAAGTGGGAGGCCCATAGCCAATTCTCCAGTACTAGAACATCACCATGGAGCTCCTTTTAGCTGAAGACTGCCTTTGGGTTGTGTATAGTATTGTATAGCTGTCTCATCTGTATAATATACACTCATGAGATCACTGTAGCTCCTAGGTAAGGAATTTACATAAGGGTATAAAGCAGTGACTCAAGACTAGAGCTCTGGGAAATTCCTTTGTTGTTCTTGCACTCCAAAGATACTATACATCTTTATATAACTTTGAATAGTTCATAGACAACTTTTAAACCAAATGACATTGATGTAACGAATTCCTAGAGCAAATAGTCCATTGATCACTTTTATATGGCCAGTGGTGTCAAATACTTTTGAGTAATCTAAAAATAATCATGACACAACCAGACTATTGCTTAGTTAACCCCTTATATAGTCAGATCAGTTAGCAACTTGGTGCTAACCATGATTACCTTCCTAAAACCATCCTAGGAATAGTTAAGGGTATTAGATTATTCAAATAAGATAGCAAGCTGCTGGTGTAAGATGCAGCGTGGACTTTGCCCATGAAGCTGGAGATGATGATGGGTCAAAAGTTCTGATTTCAAATGATACAACCCCCTTTCTGTAGAAGAATGGTATAAGCAACTTTCTATTGAATGGAGGCATAGTCTTTATGAATGTTTAATTTTATGGTACAGACTGGATGACTGTGGAAAAGAAGGCCATTTTTATGAATTTCAATTAAAGGCTACCTGTCCCAAGAAATCTATGACCTTTCTTTTTTGATAGACATTTTTTAATGCTGAATATACTTCAGCTAAAAAGAGGTGAAGATGGTTTGATTATTTACTAGTGGCTTTGTGGTGGTATGATCCATAACAAGTAGATCAATGACAACATGGAAAGGAGAGGAATAGAGCTGTTATCAACATTTAGTACCTTGTTAACTGTGTCTCAAAATATTTTCTGCAAACAACAGTTTTACTTTTCATGATTAAAATAACCTTTTTTTCTCTCCTTTGTAGACTCTTAACCTTTTTTTCTAAGCTGTTAATAAATGTAGAAGTCAGCCCAGGTTTCTTGTCAGCTAAACATCGTGCATATTCTGTCCATTTCTATCATAAAGTGCTTGGAGTCATTCTTTCTTTCGGGGTTGTGACAGTTTAAAAGTCTTTAAGGGCAGCACACTGTGTAGGGTGTAAGTGACAATGTTGATAAAGGAGTTCACTGCATCATCTAGAGTTTATAAACTGCCCTTTAATATTTATGATTCATTGGTATTTATCCCTAGGGATTCCATATTCACACATGGCAAATCCTATGTAAAGGTGCAGATTTTTTGTGCCACTAAACTGAATGAATAACATGATAGACACTAACAGAATGATCAGGTATACTGACCACATACAGATTATAAAGACTGGCTGTATGTATACAGTTCAAAATGCTTTCTCTTCATGCTTATAAATCCTGGTCAGTACCAGTTGAGGAAAACCATGGAGTTTTATGGAGTCAACTGACTTTGTAAGGAAAATCTAATTTATATTAACATAACCTACACACACCACTTTTAAGTTGATGTTTTCAACTGACCAGGCTGATGTATCGAAAGTTGTGCAGTTTTAGATTCTTAATAGTTCAAATTATATATATATATATATATATATATATATATATATATATATATATATATATATATATATATATATATATTTCCCCATTGAGACTTTAATTAGAATACTATCTGTGTTTTCAAGTTTTAAGTATTGTTTCTGTTGTAAAGAACAACAGTTCAGATAACTGTTTTGTTGTATTGCCACACTGCATGCTCTTTTAATTGTGATGGAAGATAGGATAATCTATGCTACTGATTTATTTATTTCTAGTATAATGTTTCAGCTAGATTTCTGTGAGGCCAATGATGTCTGGTCCATAGTGCTCTATAAATGCTCTGGAAAGCTTGAGTAATGTATGAGCAACACTAGTGAAGAGAAGTGTTTTAGTAGGCTACAGTATGAAGCTTGTAATTTACTTTGATTTGACTTGATAATAACAATTAGATAAATAAATCACTTTGCCTGTTGAGTGGTGACTGAATAATGAAATAATTTGCCATCACGACATGGAAATGCCGCTGTACAATGAGATGGAAGTACTGCTAGGCCATACATGCACAGAGACCCACTGGCAGTGGGAGAATTACATTCATGAGGAAGCTTGCACTGACTAAGAAAAAAATGTTATTAATCACACTTAGGAAGCAAAAAAACTAGTACTCAGAGATTGTAGCTTCTTGTTATGAGTGAAGTTGGATTAAACACACTCTCTGGGATTCAACAAGCTCTGCACAATGTGCAGGAATAGTGCAAGAGCTGCAGCATGCAATATGGCTGACAAGTGATCCAGGAATGAGCTCCCGGGATGTGCACGGGCTTGCTAACCGAATACATTTCTGCAAATTACAAAACGGAGGCATGACAGCTCGAAAGAAAGCATGTATTCAATGTAGTAGGCATGCCAATGGCCAAATATAGGGCCATTGGCATGGGAAATAGTTGCAAAATTATTTTATTTTTTGCCAATTCTGGCCATTTAAGCATAGGGCAGTGGTGTGCAAACGGGATCAGCCCGAAAATAAGGAAAAAATTTGGAAATAAGCTTTTAAACCCAAATCAGCATTCTGCCATAATAGTCAATGGCATACATAAGACAACAATACCATGGAATAGTGGTTGCTAAGGGGAAGGCTGAGTCTCAGTTTTGTAACCATGCATTAACAGTCAGTTTTATGCAAATGAGGAGATTGATACTGAATCACAGATTTCCCCTCAGTGTTAGCTTGCACACAACCATGTAGGTGCAGCAACACCATGGTACAAGCATAACAGCTAGATGACCTCATAAGGGGGAGTGTCATGCATGCTTATTGGAGCTCTGTGGCCCATGTATGCCATTAGCTAAGCACAGCTAAGGAAGGGGGTGTGTCTGAGGCTGCCCAGCAGTGTTTACATTGCCTAAATGGGTGTGGGTGCTGTGCACAGGGTTTAAAAAAAAAAAAAAAATGGAAATAGCAGCTCTGTTCACATCTGAGCACTGGGTATGTGTGCCGTGCCTCGGGGCTTAAACAGGAAGGTAATGGGAAGGGAAAACAGTAGTAGAAAGGCAATCAAGGAATCAAGGAGAACTAGCATAGCTGGCAGGTGATATGTATCAGAATCAGCCAATTACACAAGCAGCAGCCCAGTCCAGCACACTACTATAAACTATGCAAACACCTTTCACTCTGGTTTCCCACAAACTCTATACCACCGGTGTACACAGATGGGGACATTTTACCTGACAAAATTAACAAAATGATAGGGGCTACTGTCGCTCTCATACATCAATATGTGGAAGAGGCTGAGGGTGGTGAGGATGAGAATGCTGATGACCAACCCACAGTGAGGAAAAGAGTGTACAGACCCAGGGTAACCTACCAGGGGCTACATGAGCTGGAGATAGTGGAGCACTATAGGGTGGACAGGGACATCCTACAGCAAATTGTTGAGCTGTGCGGGCCATGCCTCATACACAGAACCAACAGAGGGAAACCCATGCCAGTGGATACCAAGGTATGTGTAGGGTTAAGAATTCTAGCCATGGGTACCTTCCAAAGGCCAACTGGGGATATCATGGGGATCTCACAGGCAGCAGCATCCAGGGTACTCCACCAGTTCCTGGATGCCACGTCAGCACACGCCGGTGAGCACATATATTTCCTCAGCACCCATAAGGCACTGACCAGCAATATGCATCTATTTCATCAAATAGCAGAATACCCTGAGGTAGTGGGTGCTATAGACTGCACGCACATACACATCAAAGCACCACCCGGTGAGTGGGTTAGGGTCTACATAAACCACAAGGGCTTCCCCTCCATCAACTGCCAGGTCATGTGCGATGCCCAGGGCATTATCTTGAATGTGTGTGCTGGCAGCCCTGGAAGCCATCATGACTCCTACATCTGGCATATGACACAGCTGTGCCAGAGATTTGCCAGTGGGGACATCCCATATGGCCACCTAGTGGGGGATGCTGGTTATGCACTGGAGCCATGGCTGATGACACCCATCAGAAATGCACACACACCCAAACAAGAACTCCATAATGAGGCACACACACAAACCAGAATCATAATAGAGTGTGTATTTGGGATGCTCAAGTCACAGTTCCGGTGACTGGATATATCTGGTGGAGCCTTGCAGTACTGTCCAGCTATGTGTACACAGATTTTCATTGTTTGTGCCATGCAACACAATATGATCCTGCGGAAACAGCTGCAGCAGGAACAGCATGGGGCAGGGCCACACAGCCCCCCACCATTGCCAAGGCTAGCACAGGCAAAGAGGGACTCGGAGGAGGAACAACCTGAGACTGCCCCTTTAGGCAGGAGGAGCCGTTCCCAGTATGCCCAGGCTTTGGCAAAGAGGCAACACATAGCACATACACTGACATGGTAGGAACCCAATGAATGACACCTCTCTCTGACTCACACATACAGTAAAAGGGCTGCCAACATGACACTACCTGTGCTTTACCATGTATAGGGAGTGTACTATGTGCATCTGACATAGTCAGCCCTCCAGCTCCATCCTCAGTACTGACACAGCCACAAGGTAAGTCACTCTCACTATCAATTGCTGAATGGAGTAGTGTGTTCTGCTACTTGTATCTATAGTACGGATGTGAGCAGGCAAGGGTATCGGGTGGCTGAATGGGATGGCAGCAGATAGTGGACACCTATATGGGCAGCATGAAATCAGTAACAAATACTGGTGTTAACAAAGTAGGCAGTACTAGACAAGATGACAAATCCCACTGCAGGACATGTGGTGGCACAAATGTGTGCCCATGGGACATACACATGCATGTTAGTGAGGCTCACATACCCAACAACAGCCGCAGCCAGCAGGACAGGTGTAGATGACAATAAAGAAAGGCTGTGCTAAGGCTTCTAATTGATGGCAATGGAAAATAGCCCCCCTCCAGACCTACACAGACAGACTACAACAGGTCTGGCAGTTGTATGTTAGTTCTGAAGGGTAAGAAGTCTGAAACTGAAATGTAGGTCAATAAAACCTAAGATCTGTACTCTACTGATATGTCTCTAGTCTGCATGACAGGTCAGAATACAAAACGAAATGGAAGCCAAAAGAGTACCTGAAATACCAGTACAGTCCTAGCAAATGTTTACAGTTGTCAGGTGTGCCCCCCCCCCCACACAATCCTATGTAGAAATGCAGTAACATGTATGTGTGGGTTTAATAACAGTGGAGCACAGATTACCAGAGCTGGTCCAATTTACAGGATAGATTGTTGCATGTGTACAATATGCAGCGGTCTGTGTGTTAGGTTGTTGTGTGTTCTATATTGTGTGGAAGTGATCAGCATGTAGGCATGGAGGATTGTGTCTTGGTGGCCTATAGTCATACTGTTGATGACAGAGCCATGTTCTGAAAAATGCAATGCCAACCACAATGCATCCCAGCAATACCCACTTCAGCAGTCATCCATAATCACTCTCCAGATGTCAATATCTGTCACCATCTGAAAGATGGGCATGCCATGAATGTGGGCCCAGACATACACACAGTACACAGGTGGAAGTACCCTAGACAGAATACATAAAATGTAACTGTCAACTGCACACACCTTTGGAATTGTACATACCGGTTAGCAGCACATTAGTTGTCTGTGTATTTATGGAATACTGATGTAGTCTGGCCAATCACAGGCAGACCACAAAAGGCACAGTTATGAAGTAATGAGAGAATGCCTATGTTCCCGCACAAGGTAGCATAAGGGGAATGTCCCAGGTATATCTCTAAGTCAGCTGCAAGAAGCTTCCATATCACACATGCACTCAGCTCACCCCATCATCAGCCACAGGTTTATCACAGGGCATATCTCTGCTGTTGGGAATAAGTACAGTATGACCCCACTTCTGTATGGGAATACCCACATAATGTAGCATGCTGAAGAGGTGTCCCATGCAGGTGTGTCCCTAGCTGTAAGCAGCACCATGCCAACATCCAGACCTATGAATTAATATGGACAGGAACTACTGCCAGTAACCCCAGGGGAATCCAGTAGCTCACAGCCTGGGAATGTAGGAGTGAAAGAATGCACTGGCCTGCTACAGATGGCCTGCATCACTACCAAATTCCCTACAGTCCTCTGTCAAAGGCCTGTGCCTAACCCATACTGCCAATGTATGTTATCTCTTGGGGTCCCAACTAACAACATAACACAGTCCACAGAACACAAATGCAAGGTCATGTTGACAAATCCCAACAGCATGCCCACCATGTCCTACAGCAGGAACTGTGGACCAACCCCTAAATACTGCTGGGATGAAGCGACAACTATAGGGATACTTCTCAGATATCACTCACATAATGTTAGGAAGAGGATAGAATAACAGAGTGGGGGTGTAGAGCATGGATGTCATGGAGTGTGTGAAGTATGAAACTCTAATGTGTGCTCATACTATGCCTGCCTGCAAACCCAGTAATGGGTGGCTACAAACCTGCTCAAAAAACACAGTGTTAAGGGGAAGTGACCAGATATATGAGCCCTGCCTCTGGGTAACCTGGGTGAATCTGTAGAGCTGACTGGTATGGTCACAGCAGAATATGGCCATTCTGTTACATCGATATATGTACAAGCAGGGGATCCTGAGCCACCCTAGTACCAAGGTGCTGAACTATTTATACAGACCCATCAGCAAGTGTCTGCAGCTACCCCTCCAGAATGGCATGAGTGTACAAGAATATGTAGGCTGTAGACCACATACTGGACATAGCTTCATTCATCTTGTATTTCCCAGGAAATAACTGTGAGCAAATAAGTATATCTGTCAGTAGTTGATGACATAATACAACACAGTGTAAAACAGCACATATGTCTGAAGATCTCTGTTAACACCAACCATGTAACACAAGCAGCACAGACACAATAGTTAAAGTATCCCACTATCTTTCACCCATTGTCAACCTACCTACAGATATCCTGCAGAAACAGGTCACTAGCTGTAGGTGTAGAACAACAAATCCTGGACTGGAGTACAACCTACCTGGAATGGATTCACACAATCAATAGAGAAGGTCATACTGGGCATGCTTGTACACTTAGAGAAAAGAAGCCCATGTCTGACAACAACAGTGGACTATACATATCTGTCAGTCGCTCATGTCTGTGCACACACACCACATTGCACACCATTCATGCTTTGCACACACATTGGATAGGAATACTCACATATATCCAAGGCCAACACACAGAGATGTGGGGAAGAAAGAGACAGACAGCGACAGAGAGATTTCCATCATGAGGCCTGTCCCACCCACCACACATCCAATTGGCTAATATCACATGATGTGCCAATGTCAATCACTGCAGACATTGCTTTTGGTAGCGCTCAGCCCTATAGTGTCTGTGGTGCTTGTGATAACTGTGTAACATGATAGTACAAATCAGTATTCATCTAGCATTCGTATACCCAGTTCTGTCAAATGTAAATTTGTGTGTGACTGAGTGTTGTGTGTGTGTGTTTCCAGAGGAATGATTTATGGCCCAGTCACACAAACTGCACTTCCCATTACCCATGTTAGCACTCATGCTGATGTCAGTCACCTTGAAATAACTCTCTAGCCAAGTCTTAGCCCTATAAGCTCCATGGCACTAGCAAAAATTGTGTAATGCTATAGTGTAATGTACTAGTTAGGTAGGAGTTCTAATCCACAGACATGGCAACTGTGAAAGTGTGTGTGTGTGTGTGTGTGTGTGTGTGTGTGTGTGTGTGTGTGTGTGTGTGTGTGTGTGTGTGTGTGTGTGTGTGTGTGTGTGTGGAGATTAATGATTTTAAGGCCATTCACTACACCTCCTATTGCCCTACTTTAGCAAGCCTGCTGATGTCAGTCACATTGAAATAACCCTTTTTGACAAGGGACAGCCCCATAAGCTCTGTGGTGCTTGCAATAACTGAGTAATGTTACAGTGTAACATTCTAGTCAGGTAGGAGTTTTAATCCCAGACATGGAAACTGTGTGTGTTTGTGTGAGAGAGTGTGTGTACCTTTGATAATACCTGATATTATGGACATTCACACTTCTTACTACTCTCCCCTTGCCCCTCCTTTAGCACTGCTGCTGATGTTAGTTACATTCAAAAATACCTGTGGAAAGCTCTCTAACATGTAAGTTCCATGGTGTATGCCATAAATGCAGAGCAATGTAGTAGTAGTAACTACACAGGTATGGATTTGAATCTCATCTGTGGCAAGTATTTGTGTGTGTACATATGTATGTGTGTACCTCAAATGTTCTGCCCCCATTTACACCCAGTACACAACTCAGAGCCTGACCTTAGCAGTCCTGCAGATATCATCCACCTTAGAAGTACCTGTTGCCAACCCTAAACCATGTCAGGTCAGTGGTGCATGTGGTAAATGCGTAACATAATGGTCCGTAAAGATTGTTAGAGGTTTGAACCTCACCCCTGGTAAATGTGTGCTTAGGGTAAAATTATTTTTGGGATCTCTCAACCACTACATCACCCAATGCCAGTATTTACAAGGGCTGGTGATATTCATCACCTTAGAAGTACCTTAAGACAACATCCAACTTATAAGCTCCGCAGTGTGTGCGATAAATGCGGTACACTATAGTAACAATACATAGCTAGGTAGGGATTTGGATCTCAGTACTAGCAAGTGTTTGTGTGTGTGTGTGTGTGTGTGTGTGTGTGTGTGTGTGTGTGTGTGTGTCTGTCTGTCATGAGTATCCTGTGTGGAGGTTGCTGTGATTGTGTAACAACAGGATCCATTGTGGGTGGGTTTTGCTAAATTATTATGGTGAGGACCTAGTATATGTCCCAATGCCCACCTTAGAAGGACAACAGATGTCAAACACCAGAGAGGCTGGTGTAGACAATCCATAGCCCTATATGTGACATTATGGAGTGGTGAGCAATATAGGCAACCCTTCTATTACTCAGAGAACACTCTCCACCCATGTCTCATGCACAAACACACTTGGCTAGGCAACAACCACTATATTGGTAGTTCCCTACATATTGCCTCACAGATAGTAACCACGGTGTGATTGCAGTGGCACTGACATCAGAAAGTACTGTGATGTGTTATCCAGCAAGCAAAAGGACATGGCACTCTGTTCCATCCCCACAGTAGGCAAATAAATGCTTACAGTGGCCCTTTTGCTATGTTCCCCACTGGATGCCTGCAACAACTGTAGAGTCTGCAAATTTAACCCACAAAGGGAATACCATGCTTTATACACATGCTCTGTATGTACAGATGCCACTAACTCCACTGAATACCTGTATCATGCTGTCAGTGCAGGTGCAATCACAGCCTCCGTTCCATAGCCAAGTCTCACCAAATGAGGTTAGGAATGCTACATCAGAAGATAACAATCTGTCCACACAACATGCCTTAGAGACCTCAAGTACACTTCTAAACATCAAAGAACATGCGTGTGGGACATGTGCACAACCTAGACACTGTCCATGTTATGGAATATAGTTCACATACATGGGAAGCAGTGCACATCACTGGCTACCCACAATAGTAACCCAGATGAGTGGATGGTGAAAACAATACCCACCCCTGTGGACCACTCCAGGCACTATACCCCTGAGCCACACTGGAGACTATTGTCATGTGGCCTAATGCCAAGGTATTTCATTTGCCTAGCCTTGTACAGCCTTCAGGCCCATTCACCTACTATACACCTGTGAAGCAATGAACCCATGCATCTCAGTACTGACAAGTGTGTGTGTGTGTGTGTGTGTGTGTGTGTGTGCGCGTGCATATGTGTGTGTGTGTCTGTGTGTGTGTGTGTGTGTGTGTGTGTGTGTGTGTGTGTGTTTGTGGAGATTAATGATTTTGAAGCCATTCACACTCACTACACCTCCCATTGCCCTACTTTAGCACGTCTGCTGATGACATTCATCTTGAAATAACCCTTTGGCCATGTTTCAGCCATATAAGCTCTGTGGTGCTTGCAACAACTGCGTAATACTGTAGTGTAGCACACTAGTTAGGTAGGAGTTCTAATCCTGATCCTGCCAACTGTGATAATGCGTGTGTGTCTTTGTTGACACCTGCTTTTGTGGACATTCACACTTACTACACTTTCCTTACTCCTCCATTAGCACTGTTGCTGATGTTACTCACCTTCAAAGATACCTTTGGACAGCTCTTCAACATGCAAGCTCTGTGGCATGCGCAATAACTGCGTAACACTGTAATAGCAATACATAGTCAGGTAGGGGTTTGAAACTCTACTGGTAAGTGTGTATTTGTGTGTGTGTGTTATCAGTATCTTGTGTGGGTGTTGGGGAGATTTTGTAATGACTGGATCCATTGCAGTGTGGGTTTTGCTACATCATTATATTGAGGACTTATATGTCCCAGTGTCCACATTACAAGGCCAACAGTTTTCAAACACTGCAGAAGTTGTTCTAGACAATCCTCTGCCATAAATGTGTACAGCCATGTGCAATTACTATGTGACAGTAAGGATTAGTAAACAATATAGGCAACCGTTATAATACCCAGATACCACTCTCCACTCATGGATCATACACAAACATGCTTGGCTTTTACTCTCTTACTCCCTTCCTTTTTTACTTTGTCTTTCTCTCTCTCTCTCTCTCCCTCTCTGGTGGAGGTGAAAAAGTACATCTGTTTTGCATAGGCAGCAGTTTGAGCTTTGTAAGTAATGCTCATGATCAGCTGATGGCCTGTGCATGAATTGCAGACCCCACTTGCTAATTGCATGTGGAACAGCTGCGGTACCATTGCTATAGCCAGTTGCATGGAAATACACTCCTATAATTAAGCACTTCATGTGGGTGTTGGCCCTTTCCTTCACTCTGAGCAGGACTTCATATTGGTGTTTGACAAACAGCATCACAGAGGGTAGTTGGAAATACCTCTTACAATATACACTGTGGAGACAGGCCAACAAAAAGGAGAGGGATGTTCCAGACATGGGGCCATAATGTATATTGCTGTTCAACATTTGAAGTAATGTTGGTTTAACAGGGTTTGTGTGGATATGGCTGTTCTAAATGATTTAAAGTCTGAAATGACAGTGTTATGTGGTTGAGGAAACTATCACCTGTAGTGCTATCTGCTGACTGGCCAGAGTTTGGAGTCTTACGTGTGTTGTGTTACTCACACATTTCCTATATTTAGAAATGCAGTAGCATACTCTGATGATTGCAGTTAGTACATGGTGACATCCATGTGAGTTACTGACTTCATATCCCTCAGATGAGATATGTCACAACAAACCCTGTTACACCAGAAATTTTCTCAGTTTATCACAGCAATAGGTCAATATTGTCCCTGTGTTTGTGCCTCTGTCCCCCAAGTCTGTCACCCTTTGTCTATATGTCATGCAGTAAGAGGTGCATATGTACAGTATATCATTATTTACTGACATCTTACCTGATAACAAGCCAGTGAGATATGAGACTGCTAGACATGTTATGTATAGCAGGCCTTATATTTAAGGACAAAATCTGGACATTCTGTTGTAATCTGTACAGTACTGAGGTCTGTGTACTTATGATGAATATTGTGAATATGTTACTTAACCTGTGTACAGACTGTGGTAAATGTCAGTGTTCTTGGTCCTGTTCTATCTGACGTTGCATGCTGCTCCAGTTTCTGGTACCCTATCAGCATATATGTTTGTAGGGCCAGACTGAGATATGTCCCATACCACAGTCAGGCATCAGACTACACTGTGTATTGGGCCAGTATATGTAGGGTAAGTGTGTGAGTGGCACATATGAGGATGGTTTTGTTCACACAGTCCACATACTGTACTATTAATTAGGCTTACCATAATGTGGCTGTGACTGTGTTGAGATTGGTTGTGGATATGCACTTTCACACTGGTTTCTGTTACTCCGTGATGTTACATGCCTGTAGTGCCTGCTATATTTGCAAGTACATGTGTATTCCCCCATAGGAAACTTGGGTCAGTATTGTGGCAGTCTGCCTGTAGTTTACGCAGTGCTTTGTGACATGCCTAGCAGCTCAGTGTATTTACCTAGTGTGATGTTATGTCCAGATATTTGTCAGATGTGCTGTTGCCTGGCCACCATAAGTGTTACGTATTTCTGAAAAAGCAGTGGGATGCTGTGAAAATGTATGTCACTAACTAGTGGGAAGTATGTGGGCTTGGGACCTCTGCTCCTCCGGGTAATATGTGTTAGGACAGAGATGAGTGTGTGAATGCATCAACTGTGTGAGCTTATCTATTCCAGTATTTTGGTGAATTCCCCATTTACATTGCATTTAACTGTCACTCTGGGGATCACTCAAGTGGCATCAGTAGATAGATGGCTTGCTGGAAAATGTCAGGTGGCATGATACCAGTGTACCCACATCCCCTACTCTTCTCATCTCTCCATGGACATTACCCTGGTACATACCTAGGAACACCTTCACCTATGGACCCCAGTACTGACAAGTGTGTCAGTGTGCATTACTGAGAATAACAGTGTCTGTGTGTTTGTTAACTTGTTGATAATACCCTGAGGGCCTTCTCACCCACTACACCCCCCATTGCCACAGTTAGAAATGGCTGCTGCTGTAATTGACATTAAATGTTCCTTGTTACACTCTTCACCCTAAGGGCTACCTAGAGCTTGCAGTACCAGCATAACACTGTTGTACAAATGGGTAGATAGGCATGGGTTACCCTCTGAGTCCTGGCAAGTGTGTGTATGTGTGCGAGTGTGCATATTTGTTGGATACAGCATTCTTAGGCCACATTCTCCAAATACAATACACTTTACCATACATTATAAGGGATAGTGATGTTGCTGACATTAGGAGAGCCATGACAAACCCTCACCCTACTATCTCTGTGGCATGTGCAATACATGCATATCCCTGTAGTAGCAATGATTAGATAGACAAGGGGTTGTATTGCAGTCCTGGTCAATGTGTGATTGTGGGTATGTCAGAGCATTATCATGGGTTTCAGTGAGTAAAATATCCAATGTGGGGTGTGGGTGCTGGGTATACTGTCTTTACACCATGATACCCCCAGTACATGTCCCAAGGTCCACTGTATGAGGACCACTGTCACCATCAACCATACAAGTAACTGATCACACTCTCCAGCTCAATGATGCATGTTCTGTGTGCAAATTCTCTGTAACAGAATGGACTCACTGACAAGGTAGTCAGCACTGATAAACCCAGGTCTCTCAGATGTGTCTATGACTGGTATGTGTTGGTCAATGTGTATATGACAGTATGTCATACTACGTATTGTTCATTACACCCAGTACATCCCCCATTACCATGATGTACAAGACCTGGTGATGTTCTTCACTTAACAAGAAACTCGGGACACACCTTATCCTAAAAGCTGTGTGGTATGTGCAATTAAGGCCAAACACATTAGTAGCAATAAGTACCTAGGTAGGGGTTCTACTCTCACATTGCCAAGTAAGTGTGTGTGTATGTGAAGGGATCTACTTCAGTTTGCAGAAAATATATGTCCCAGGAAGTCATTTGTCCGAGAACTGACTGGCAAATGCTAACATTTCAAAGGTATCATCTTGTGGAAATTCATTCCATCAAAACTAGTAGCAGATGTGTAACTTCCCTCTTCCCCTCTGTACAGCTGTACAGCAATACTGGACTTGGTATATATATAGTTGGGTGTGGATGCTGTGAGCAGAGCCACCCTCATTTGGGTTTCTGTTGTGTGTATCCTCCCACTTCATCTGCTGTAATTCTGTACATTGTATGTTAACAGGTTAAGTAGTTGTTAATCACACTATGTGTGGTTCTACTCCACCCCACACCCTCCAAAGTGAAGGGCTGTGCCACCCACACCAGCACACCTATGTTTACCAACTCCAGGATTGCACTACATTGGGAAATAGGACATATACCCTGCCAGTACCATCATCAATGACATTAAACTGGTAGACTGATTATTCACTGATGTGATGTTTTGCCTATTTTGTCTTGGTGGAATTACATAGGCCAAAATGAGTTCACCGCAAAATTAAGTACATCCATGTGTTCAGTATTCTCTGTGTATTGCATCAACATGAAAGCCTCTGTGTGTGTGTGTGTGTGTGTGTGTGTGTGTGTGTGTGTGTGTGTGTGTGTGTGTGTGTGTGTGTGTGTGTGCGTGTTATTCACAAACATTTGATGTGTGCCACCCAGTACACTTACCATAGTCCACTGTAGAAGAGCTGCTGACATCAGCCACCATGCACTCACCTGTATACACCCTTCAGACGTATCAGCCATGTGGCACATGCAGTAACTGTTATACAGACCTGTTACTTGTGTTCAGTTGTACCCAGGATATGACACAGTCAATGTGTCACCACAGAGCCATACCCCTTGTAGGAAACAACAGCAGACCAACATACTGCTGACACATAGACACCTACAAAACAAACTGAATATATTATGGAGACCACAATCAGTCAATGTTAATAACAGCTATAATGCATCATGGCTGGACAGCTACACATCCTGACATGTAAGCATTAAACTGTCCTGCTGAAAACATGTTACACAGCATTACATTGCTAAACAATAGTACATTCACCCTGTGCATCAGAAACATATTAGCATGCCCCTACATCAATGGTATGGATGACAGGGATATGGGACAGGTATCATCATATGCACAGGGTGTATTGTGGGTTTGCCAGAGACCTAGTCTGAGCCATTTGGTTGACATCATGTGTGTGTGTTAGGGGGTTCTTTATCAATTGGGCTGTGCATATGTGGTGTGTGTAGGTATGGAGGTGCCCTAGCTGTGTTGGTGATGTGTGTGTGTATGTATGTATGTACCCTTCATCAGCACATAAAACAATTAAATTCATCACATTTAAATAGAGGTAAAAATGAAGTCACATGATCAAGCCAGCCATACATATTACACATATACTTTTGCATCAATTAAGTCTTAAATTATGCAAAAATAAATACATTTCAGCATATTCAAATCATGTACTACTTATAACAGCTTACTAATAACTATATGGAATATAAAATAACATCAACAATGGTGTTGAAATATTACAATACTAAAATCCTAAAAAAATTCAGATATGAATAAAATAATTCATCATATAATTTCTCTCTGCCTTTTTATCAATACGGGTTTCAGACTAACAGTGCTATTCAAGCCTGGTGGTGTATCAGCTTGTAGCTTTACTATCCACTCGTATTCTCTTAATTCTAAAATATTATTTACATCACCCCCTCTTAACCCTATATTCAACACATTTATGCACCTAAACTTAAATGTATGTGTGTGAAACTCCATGATGTGCCTATACAAACCATTAGTCTGTACTTTCCTTTTTATTTCTGACCTGTGCTCAATTATACGGTCTTTTAACTTCCTTATCGTCTTTCCTACGTAGAATGCCATACATTGTGTACATGTCATTAAGTATACTAATTTTGTCGTATTACAATTTGCTTTACAATAAAAAGTAAACTTTTCCTTAGTAACAGGATGTTGAAAACATTCATTTGATTCACAAATATCTATGCAACATGTACAGTTGTAACATTTATATGTTCCCACTCTACTTTGTGACGTCACTTCTTTACTCTTAAAATCTTTATAACACAACATCTGTTTAAGTGTCTGCTGGTTTCTGTAGGCAAATCTGGGTTTCAAACCTATTAAATCTTTTATTTCTGGCATTGCCATTAATATTATCCAATTTTTTTCTATAATTTTACATACTTCCTTTGTATTCCCATTGTATGTAGTTGCATATCTCACGATACTATTACTTTTATTTGTTTTTTGTAGGGCCATTTCCTCTGTTGATTCTAATGTAATATTACTAAAAGTGGGTCTATATCTATCCTTCCTCCCTAAAAATACCTCATTGTATATACTATTTATACTCTGTAGCGAATAACCATTCTTTATAAATTCTTCCTTCATCCTATTAGATTGATCTATAAAATTATTATCTTCTGTGTTTAATCTACTGACTCTTATTAACTGTGATTTAAGAATTCCCTTAAATGTATGCGGAGCGTGCATACTACTCCTTTTTAAATACCTAGCCGCATGTACTTCTTTCTTATACACCATAGTTTCCACTTTATCTTGTTTCCTATACACATTCACATCTAGGAACACTATATTCTGGGACGAAAAATTAATCTTAAATTTCAGAAAACTGGTGGTGTTGTTTAAATATGTAACATAACTTTCCAAGTCTGTAGTTGTTCCACTCCAAATGAAAAAACAGTCATCCACAAATCTACAATAACATTGGGAGAATTTAATAAGTTATTAAACACATTAGAAAAGAAGGTTCAAAGTTACAAGCAACTTCAATGGCAGAGGTTAAGCTTTTTAGCTTACTTGGAGTTAGGCGTTATACCACGTGGACTCCGTATTTTAAAGATGCCTTCTTATGGTAACACATATGAAGAACTGTTGGTGCAATGGCAGCAGCTTAACTTAGAGTTAAGCGCCAACTATATGAAACTAATGAATAGGTTCTTTGAAGGCATGGAAAAGACTTTAATGGATGAAATAGAAAAACACGAGAAAGAAATATCAAATATGTTAGTGTCTGACTATCATAATGAGCAGTATCAAGCTTTTATTGATTGAGTGCAAGCACTAGACAATAGACTGGAAGCCAAAAAGAAACATAAACTGCAGCATGATTTGGCGGACTTTAAGAGTGGCCACATCTTTTCATGGCCGAGAGTTGAGTATAAAAGAATGAGCAATCAAAATAAAAATGATATGATGGGTGCGACCAAAAGAAAAGTTATTCCTAAATCTCTAGATCAACTAGATGAGTTTGAGTTGCCGCGAACACCAGTAGAGTTGCCGACCAATCAGGATGCATGCATATCGGGACTCGCTTCCATTACGGATAGTCAACGTGAACAGAATCATTTGAGAGAAGTAATTGAAGTAAACAAGTTGACTACGAATGGTTTGTCAGCAAGTGAGGTACCTACTACTCCAGCAAGCAATGAACTAATACAAGTTCAACCAAAATCTGATCCAAAGGAAAGAAGAAAGCAAACTGAGATTTCATCTTTTTTACCTTTTTGTTTGAAACAACCGGAAAAGGTAGTATCGCAACACAAGTCGGTACCAGAGAAAGGCTTAGTACAAAGGCAACTTCAGCAACCAACGCCAGGAGCAAAGAGGAAGAATGACAGTCTGAAGATGCCCAGCAAGACAGCTCGTCGATAGATAGAATGGTGCGGGAGCAAAAAGGTACTGTTAATTTGTCAAAAGAAAGCTTGACAGAAGAACATTATAATTTATTAGAAAATGGTTTAAAATTCATTCCGTTTGCTAGAGACAATGTGGTAACTGATGTAAAATTATTTGCAAGGAACCTAACGTTAAAATTGATTTTTAAACACTCTATAGATAGTGATTATGGCTGTAAGAGGTTGAATACTTTTATGCCACAACTGTGTCCAGTGGTATTGGCTTTTACGAACATAGTAGAAATGGAATTGAGAATGCTATATGCGAAAAGGAGTATGAATAATTGTTATAATTTGTCCTACAAAGAGTATAAAGCTCTATTACAACTAAAAAGTAATGATAATATAATTATTAAACAAGCAGATAAGGGTGGGGCAACCATAGTGATGGATAAGATAGAATATATGGATAAATTTAGGAACTTTTTGGCAGATACGACAACATTTAAACGAATAACTTTTGCAGAGATAAAAAACCATGTTTCACAAGTAAATATGACAATATACGGCATGCAATTGAATCAAGACATTTCCATAGAATTATTTAATTATTTCACAGTATCTTGCCCCAAAGTACCACAAATATATGGAATACCTAAGATCCATAAATCCTTGGAAGATCCGCCGTTGAGGCCTATAGTCTCAGGTAAAGGCTGGATAACTGAGCCTACATCAAAATATTTGCAGAAAGTACTAGCTAAATATTTATTTAAATGTACTAGCATTATAAAGGATACAACACACTTCTTGCAAAAGCTCTATATGTGGTATGAAAAAGAAACCAACTATAGTTTTTTGTTTGTAACGCTTGATATAGTGTCATTATTTACTGTTACTCCCATAGATTATGGGGTGGAAGCAATAAGGAATTTCCTTCTCGCAGAATCAGCTTTACAACCACGTGAAATTGAAAATATCTGTCTGCTCCTCGAATTGGTTTTGACCAAAAATATGTTTATATTTGATAACATTCCATATCAGCAAACAACAGGTGTAGCCATGGGCACATCTGTGGCCAACACTTTTGCGAATTTAGTTTTATACCACTGGGAAAAACAGTATGTGTTAAGCGATACTAGTAGGCTCAATAGCAATGTGAAATGTTATTGTAGATTTGTGGATGACTGTTTTTTCATTTGGAGTGGAACAACTACAGACTTGGAAAGTTATGTTACATATTTAAACAACACCACCAGTTTTCTGAAATTTAAGATGAATTTTTCGTCCCAGAATATAGTGTTCCTAGATGTGAATGTGTATAGGAAACAAGATAAAGTGGAAACTATGGTGTATAAGAAAGAAGTACATGCGGCTAGGTATTTAAAAAGGAGTAGTATGCATGCTCCGCATACATTTAAGGGAATTCTTAAATCACAGTTAATAAGAGTCAGTAGATTAAACACAGAAGATAATAATTTTATAGATCAATCTAATAGGATGAAGGAAGAATTTATAAAGAATGGTTATTCGCTACAGAGTATAAATAGTATATACAGTGAGGTATTTTTAGGGAGGAAGGATAGATATAGACCCACTTTTAGTAATATTACATTAGAAGCAACAGAGGAAATGGCCCTACAAAAAACAAATAAAAGTAATAGTATCGTGAGATATGCAACTACATACAATGGGAATACAAAGGAAGCATGTAAAATTATAGAAAAAAATTGGATAATATTAATGGCAATGCCAGAAATAAAAGATTTGATAGGTTTTAAACCCAGATTTGCCTATAGAAACCATCAGACACTTAAACAGATGTTGTGTTATAAAGATTTTAAGAGTAAAGAAGTGATGTCACAAAGTAGAGTGGGAACATATAAATGTTACAACTGTACATGTTGCATAGATATTTGTGAATCAAATGAATGTTTTCAACATCCTGTTACTAAGGAAAAGTTTACTTTTTATTGTAAAGCAAATTGTAATACGACAAAATTAGTATACTTAGCGACATGTACACAGTGTATGGCATTCTACGTAGGAAAGACGATAAGGAAGTTAAAAGACCGTATAATTGAGCACAGGTCAGAAATAAAAAGGAAAGTACAGACTAATGGTTTGTATAGGCACATCATGGAGTTTCACACACATACATTTAAGTTTAGGTGCATAAATGTGTTGAATATAGGGTTAAGAGGGGGTGATGTAAATAATCTTTTAGAATTAAGAGAATACGAGTGGATAGTAAAGCTACAAGCTGATACACCACCAGGCTTGAATAGCACTGTTAGTCTGAAACCCGTATTGATAAAAAGGCAGAGAGAAATTATATGATGAATTATTTTATTCATATCTGAATTTTTTAGGATTTTAGTATTGTAATATTTCAACACCATTGTTGATGTTATTTTATATTCCATATAGTTATTAGTAAGCTGTTATAAGTAGTACATGATTTGAATATGCTGAAATGTATTTATTTTTGCATAATTTAAGACTTAATTGATGCAAAAGTATATGTGTAATATGTATGGCTGGCTTGATCATGTGACTTCATTTTTACCTCTATTTAAATGTGATGAATTTAATAGTTTTATGTGCTGATGAAGGGTGGATAGCCCAAAAGCTTCTGGTTAAATTTTAACGTCTTTAGTGACTTCTGAGTGATTTTTGAAGAACTTTGTAACCAGTCAAGAGTCTTTTTACTATGTATGTATGTACACAGTTCTGCCATGTGGCTGCCCTATACAGGGGTTTGTTGGACAGCTGCAGGCTGCACATGGCAGGGTATACAGTTCACTGTGTCCGGCCATGGACACAAGAACTGTGCCTGCCAGGGGTTCCACGGGCACTACCAGGTAGAAGCTCAAATATGTTACTCTCCCCTAATGATGACAAATGTCCACTGGATCCATGTCCCTGTTGGGACTGGCCAGGACCCCATGCACTTCGCCTGTTGTGTTGTGGTGTGGACAGCACCTCCCCGTGCAGTGCTGGTGCTGGTACTGCCACTACGGGAGCGGCTGTGACTTGTTGCACATCCATGTAGACCTCCACCTGTTGGTGTTGCTGACCTACGTCCATGTGGCTGTCACCCTACTCCCACCATATGCTCTAACACAGACACTGCACGGTCAAGGATTCCTACCATCTTACCCAACCATCTATCCAGGACCTCTGCTAAATAATGTTGGACACCTGCAAGATCACGGTTGGACACCTGCAAGATCACAGCAGAAGGACTAGCCCTCTGTAGCCCCAGACTCTGTCTGGTGTAATGTTCCATACGTGCCTGTGCTCCCATGATGGACCAAAACATGTATCTGGTGACACCTGCTGTGGCACTTCTGCCAGGGGCATGATGGCCAGCAACCCTCCTATGAACACCCCTGTATATCTGCTTGTGAGTTACCTCACTGGTCATCCAGGTGTGGCTGCTGTGTACAGACACACTTGCCATAGTCACCACATTGTCCTGTCCCATGCCACCACCTGCCAAATGTCCCTCACCTATGGCTACTGGTAATGGGGTATGTATAGGCATTGTGACTGTGTGCGGGGATGGGGTGGATAAAAGTGGGATGTCAACCGATGGCACAGCTTCAGCCCCTGACAACCATGCCTGCGCCTCACCATATCTATCATCATTTTCAGAGCCTGTATGGACACTAACTTCAGCTTGCCTGCAGGAGGGACCCTGACCCACCTCACCACCTGTGAGGGGAAAACAAAAATGTAATTTAAGACCTGAACATCATTGCTTACCTCTACACACACACACACACACACACACACACACACACACACACACACTTACAAGTGAGGTGGCACAAAGATATTACATAGACCTCTCATTACCAACAGTCAACATGCATGACATATGGCACTCAACAGCATGCACTGTAGCTATACTCAATCCTTGTTACCAACATTATACATCTCTGTGATGCATGAGTTGTGTTAGTAGGTGATGCCCCTTCTCCCGGAACACACTGCACCCATGTACACAGTATTGCTGTGCACCTATTCAGCACCCTGGCATGTACTGTGCACCACACCTCATGAGTGTACACACCATTGCTGAATGTGTATATGTGTGGCAGTTATGTTTGCTGTGTTGCTCACAGCCCCTATGTGTTTGTCTGACACATACCTGGGATGATATGAGGACAGATGTCAATAGTGAATGCCTAACCTCTGATTTGAAGATCTCATCAGCAGCAGTGCATGTATGAGCAATAAATCCAATTACACTGACAACCTTCAAAGCTTACTGTAGCTATGAGAAATGTACACAGCCTTGTTGACATGCCAGCCTCTTCCATGATATGCAATGGGGCTACAATACTGCACATGTTAACATTACACACACCTGATATGTGATATATGACCTGTGCAATCAAATGCAGTATCAAACAAATGTGGTAGTTGTGCTGATGCATACAATATGTGGATTGCATAAGTGTGCACACCCTTAACACAATGGTTTGTGGCAGCACCTGTTAAGTGAACTACAGCAGTCACTATTCCTGGAAAGGGTATACTAGCATGGCCCATCTTCACTTGCCATTATTTGGTCACTCCGCCCTACAAATGTCCCCAACTCTGCCGGATTGCAATGTCAGCTCATGTGCACAGCCCTTGGAAGTCACACAGTGTGTTCACTAGTGCTGTGGAGTCAGGGTTATGTCTGGAACAATTCATGACCATGACTGTGTTCAGA